>NC_058051.1:10616454-10916454 GCF_020085105.1 Siniperca chuatsi | reverse complement strand
ATCAAACTAGGAGTTGGTGATTGTTCGAACAGTGGGAAGACCATGGGCGTAGCCTGGCCTGTGAAGCCAGGGCTGTAGCACTGAAGATTTTTTATTTAGCCATGAATAATTCTCCCTCTTCTCTAATTACCCTCTTCTAACTGAGTAGTTGGTAACTAAAGAAGATTACAGTGTTGTTTATGGTGAGGGTTTACATTTAAATACGTGGAAATACATGTGTCTTATTAGCTGACAGGTCTGTCAATTCTTCAACTGATATGCCAAACCAGCTTTAACCAATTTTTACTGGTATAAAATCTTCTATGTATTTTTTTCTGTTGAGTTTGAATGAGGTGTATTTTACGATGAGTTAAGGCAATTAAGCTGAGAAACTTGAATTCAAAAGGTGTACGGTTGTATTTTTCTGTTTAATAAGGAAAATAGGTGTAAGAATATTTCCTTTCTTGACATTTTGTGAGTTTATTGTGTTTATTTATTAGACTAAAAAAGCTAAGCCCTCCTTCCTGGCTCAATGAGCAATTGTGGTTGAGTGAGCCAGAGAGTGAATGAAGAGAGGGAGTAAGACGGTGTAGTCCCTCATTCGTCCAGGAGTGTTCTATCGTAGAAAAGGTTTCAGTCGTAGTCATCTGGACACTGTTTTCAGAATCAAGCCGTTTCGGCTCCCATCCGGAAGTCATTCTCAATTGTGGAATGACTTCCGGATGGGAGCCGAAACGTCTTGATTCTGAAAACAGTGTCCAGATGACTACGACTGAAACCTTTTTTACGAAGAGAGGGAGCTTTATTAGCAGGAAGCAGTGAATCAGAGAAATAAAACGTTATTTTCTGATTGTTTAATATTTATATTTAATATTCCAATAAATTAATGTTAACATAAATACATGTAACTGCTTTTCCAACAGAAGATCATAGTGAGTGTGAGAGAGAGAGAGAGAGAGAGAGAGAGAGAGAGACTACAGCAATAGCTGGACGTAGAAAAGAAAAGTACTCAGGAAGTAGATGAAGAAAACTGATGTCATGATTTTTCAAAAATGCCCCAGAATACCAGTTTACAATAAATAAGTATGTCATTGAACACAGTATGAGTTATCAGTATCAGGGAGTTTCAACATGGCAGTGAATGCACTAAAAGAAAAGGCTCAAAGAGCTCTAAATCCAATTAAGAGAAAACTTTTATAATTTCCAAATTCCTATTAAAATTTGGCTTAAAATATTTGATAGTGGGGGTCCAATCAGTCATCATAGCTATACCTGTTGGGACAAACATCCAACAGAATCTCTACATGAAGAATTCTGCAGATACATTTTACATGTACACAGAAAAACACCAACAAATGCATGTGGAGCAGAATTAGGCAGATACCCACTGATAATTCAATACATTCAAAAGATACCACTCAAATTTTTGAGACACCCTCCATTCCAAAGCCCTCCAAACTCAAGAGCTGAGCCCAGAAAAGAGTCCCCTATGAGACTAACTGCTCTCCCTCTCAGGCACACTCTGACCAGTCTCACAACAACGCTGCTTTCCAAACATCAATCAGAGTCAACCAAATTATAACACAATGTAAAGAAACCTATTTGGAACATTGGAAAGAAGAAACAAAAAGCTCAGATCAGAATGTTATTTGGCACTAAAAAAAGATTATGAATTGGCAGAATATCTCTCTACCATCAGAGATAGAAAGCAGTGACCACAAACTGGCAATCAAAAAAGGAAGACACAAAAAATCATGGCAACCAAAAGAAAACAGAATATGTGGTCACTGTACGACAGTTAAGGTTGAGACAGAAGTGCACTTCCTCCTACAATGTAAAACATTCAATGAAATAAGAAACTTTACTTTAGTTCAACCCTGTAATTTCAGATTAGACCTAAATGACCTCTCAAAATAAATTTTTTTCTAGGAGAAGATGATAGGGCATATCTTGCAGCCCAATATGTAACAACATGCCACAACCTGAGGGACAGTGAATGAACTACACACACACACACTCATAAACTCCCCCAGAAATGTTGCAGTGTTTATGTAGTTTTCACTTTTTGTATTTGTATCTTTTAACTGCAAGTCTACATTTTTTATTATTATTATTATCTTATCTTACTTATCTCACATGTTTTCTGTTTTTGTACATGTTTTTATTTCACACTTGCTTTGGCAATGTTAACGTCAGTTTCCCATGCCAATAAAGCCCACTGTTTTTGAGGTACACATTTAAATGTTTCAATGATTAAGACATGAACTTTGAGAGTGCATAAAAAAGCATCAAAATAGAGCTGTTTATAAAAACATTTTCCGGAGGAGGAACCCCCCGGACCTTCCAGACAGGGTTCTGGGCTGAGCCCTGAATGTCCTCTAATCCAACAAACGCCCCTGGGGAAGACTAAGCAAGACGGTTTTGGTGAGTTTTATTTTGTTTCTGTCGAGTTTGAATTAGGTGTATTTTACGATGAGTTAACAAGGCAATTAAGCTGGTCTTAGTTCGGTAAAAGAAATGTGAATTCAGAAGGTGAGGTAAGAATATTTCCTTTCTTGACATTTTGTGAGTTTATTTAGTTTATTTATTTGACTAAAAAAAGAGTAGTTTGTAACGTAGCAAACTTGCAGCTCACATATATCTCCCAGCTGGAACTACCTGAGCTATACTATCGGACTATCGGCTCTCACACGGCACAAGTGGTATTACAACACATGATGGGCCAGTCTTTGACATGACATCAGCGCTGTTACTTCTTCACATTCTGTTGATAAGGTTAGTTCATTTTTTGAATGTTTTAAACTAAAATTCTGGCCAAAGCTTACATATTGCCCCTTTAACATTACTTTAATACATCATTCCCACACTCCAGGCTGCTATGTGAACTCAGTCATTTTCCCAGTCTCTTGTCAGTGATGAAGTGTTTTAGAAATGTGACGTTTACTTTTTTATTTATTTTTCTATGTAATTTAGATATCACCAATTCCTCATATGTACCACAGTGACTTCATTTAGTTCTCTTCATCTAACAGGAGACTCACTGGGAGAGTGTAATGCATGTAGACGTTTCTGCTACATTCACAGTTTTACATACATTTATTTTTAATTGCAGTAATTCTTTGGTTACCTTTACATCTCATATCGAATGTTTTGCGTCAAGGAGGGTGGCGGTAGCCAAGATTCAGAATGTAAAACTCTTCTTCATTTGTTGCATAGACAATATTATGTGATTGACATGGAAGCCTGGCTCAATCATTACAATGAGCACCTCTGCTGAAAAAACCTATTGCAAACAAGTCAAAGGTTTACAACTGTGTACATAAAAACTTAAAGCTGCTCTAATTAATATTTAACAATAGATCAAATGACTGCGTATAATGTGAAAGTAGTCGCTCATAGTGACAAATTATCACCTGACTCTGTTTTCCCATCAGCTCTATGGAGCTTTAAAGTGACTTTTAACTCATTGTTTGGTTTTATGGCCAATTTAACTGTTTTGATTCACTTCGACCTCTCTCATCAATGTCATTTTCGGCTGCAGCAGGCAGCTGAAAAAGCTCTAAAAACCCACTGGATGCTATCTGTCTAGCACCAAACAGCAAGGAGACACAGTTAGTGACTAGCTTGTGAACATAGTGGATCATTTAGCAGCTAGAGTCAGGAGTTGGTAGAACAGAGCTAAAAGAGAAAATGAAATGACCGTGTCCGCTCGATGTTTGTTAACATATTAGCCAGATCAATTGTTGCACTGCCCCCAAGTTGTCAACATCAAATTACTGAGTTTGAAATTCTGTAGCCATTAACGGCAGGTTAGAGGTTGGGCTTTATATAACTCATTTAATACACTCGCCATATTTACTATTGGATAATGCTGAAGTGTTTTGTTCATTATTACGACAACAAAAATATCCTAATATGAATGTGCCTCTGGATGGCATCTTCTTCATAGTAACAGGTCATGATGCTCATGGGTACTATAGTATTTAGTGCATACAAAACACAGAAATTAGGTATGTAAATATTTATAACAATGGCTTTAACCCTACAGTATATTTTCTAAATTACCTCCTCGCGAATTACCTCTTCCTGAGACTCCTGCGACAAGTAACATTGAGGTTATCACTAAAGGTAAATGTGTTTGAGTACATGTGTGCATGCTCATACAGTATATCACCTTGTCTTGGCTCTGTGTTCTGGAAGACTGACAGTGCAAAACAGCGTCATGGATGGTGGAGAAGAGACAGGACTTTGTCACTTTTTCATTAAAGAAACCTCCAGTCTGCAGGTTGTCCACCACACAGGCTAGAAAGAGAGGGAGAAAGAGAGGGAATAATGGATGCAGAGGGAAAGTCGTGTATGAAAAGTTGTGGAAAGGTAAAAAGAGTTAGTACATTTGAGGTAGGAGGAATAAAATGGACCAAAAGTAAATAAGAGACAGGGAGAGAGAGAGAGAGAGAGAGAGAGAGAGAGAGAGAAAGGGTGGGGGGATGGTAGGGTTAGTCCTTGTGTTAATTAAACTTTGTTAAAATTCCTGCCTGTATAAATATTCTTAGCAGCCCCTTTGCAGCCATTACAGGCTATCAGCCCAGTACGGGCTAATTAGAGCTATTGGTCCTATAATAAACTGGATGGCTCCTAGCGTTGAGGTTGTAAGATTTTTTTCCCTGGAGACCCACATTTTTCCCATACAGCAAGTCAGACCTAATTTTGTCGGCTATTTTGGAAAAAATAAACATAAAGAGTAAATGGTTTATTACAATAAAAACACAAGTTCCACTAGATTTCAGTATTTTGGAATATTTCTGACAAACTGTCAGGGGATCAGTGACATCTACAATGGAATACGTTCTGCTCAAATGGATTAAAAGCTTATTTAAATACATTTTATTTGTAACACTGATACATACAGAAAGCAGATCTACTGTTTAGTCATACCAACAGCTGTAAACAGTGGTATAGCTGTGCTGGTATTGGTCTCCAGGAGAATTTTAACTTTTCTGATTTAAGGATTTCATTTTTGAGAAATTGTTAGAAAGTCTAATCTACCAAAATCCACACAGCTAAAATTCTATTTTGTTATTTCTAGTGATATAGAGGGACTTACTTTGGCAGCCAGCGAGAACCACCTCAATACCAATATCCCCATAGTCTCTCCGGATCTAAAACAGACACAGAAGCACAGAGTAAAGGTCAGACTGCGGATCATTTTATTAGTCTGACAATTCAATTTACAGTAATTGAATGCCCAAGGAGCTAAATGATAAGGAAAGGGAGGGATTAATGAAGGAGAAGTTCTAGTTGTTGTAGGAAGAGATGAGAAAGGCAGAGTTACAAGAGTTGGTTAAACAGGAAGACATGTATACAGCAAAGATAAAAGGATCAGAATCAGTAATCTTGTATTTGCCTTATTCTTGTAGGACCAGTTAAATATCTAATTTTGTGAGGAATTGCATTATTAGCTAGCAACTGTCTGCTTGTTTGTTCCAAACATTTCGTTAAAAGAGATGTTTGGATAAATTTTAGATGACAAGAATGTAGAAATGTAAAGTAACCTGTTCATTTTGTCAAAATATACACAAATATTGATTTGTAGAGTGGTTAACTAATGCAATTCATACAAAAGCACATATTCAAGAAGTTTAATTATTCATATGTACAAGTTACTTAAACCTTCATTGAGTATTTCCCTCTCTCTCTTTGTATATGTGTGTGCACATGTGTAAATGTGACTGCCATATTCATACGCTGCATAGTGTCTTGATTCCCACAGTATCCAGGAAGTTGACAGGGCTGAGGTCGAGGACCATGGCTCTGGGGAGTGAGGGATCGGGCTCAGCATCCATCTCAATGATGGCAACATCCTTCTGGTTCTCCCTCTCTGGCTTCCCCTCCTGTACAGGAGGAAACATACAATGCAAAGAGACTCATGAGAGGTTAATCAAAGTAAAATATTGTGCTTTAGATGATGAATCACAATCATTTGTGATCAAGATTATTGCAGAACTAGAAATTCAAATGACCATCAAGGTTTAGGGTCTGAAATGTTTGAATACTTCTTTGCTTACATTTTTATTAAACTGACAAAAAAGCATTTGTATAAGAAGACAGTTGCACTTGGAATGTGTCAAGCTTGCAAATTATAGTAAATATCATGTCTCTGGTCATCCTCACCATGTCCACTGCATTCTTCTTGGCAGCTTTCTTTGCATATTCCTTCTCATGCCTCTTCCTTTTGGCCTCTAATTTCTTCTTTGCTGACAGGATCTTAATAATGTCAATGCCAGACTAAAAGAAACAGCAAAAGATAATCGCACATGGTAACAGTGAAGTTCACATAAATTTTCTACAGCCAGTGAAATCTTGCTTCCTCCTGAGGTATTCATTATGACTGCAACAGTTTTACTTTTTTTATTCATCAGCTGCTCTTTTTACCTTAAAAAGCATTATTCTATTTTTAAACTGCACCAATTCTTTAGAACACATGGGGGATGACTACTTACTTCACCTGGTATTATAGGATATATGTACTTGTACTGATATTTGTCCTATACTGTTGCAACTGCTGTACCTTTTCTGTTCTTTACTTTCTAATGCAACAAGCTAAATGTCTTCAGCAACAAACCATATTGAAGCTTATTAAAACAAATGTGAACTATATCTTTCAACAAACATAGTGGGGATTGTTTTCAATATTGCATCTCCCCAAGAGACTTCAATCAACTTTCTGTTTATGTTGATATACAGTAAGTTGTTGTTATTTTCAAGTTGAATTAAGTAATCAAAGAGAGGACTGTCAGTTGTATTTCATTTCTACATTTATATAAACATTAGAAAAAATTAGCACACAATTTTAAAAATCAGTAATAAAAACAACTGAGTAAGAAGGGTCTTGATAAATTCTCGAGTTTACATCAAAGATTGTGAAAAAAGGGCTTTTCCCAGAAAAGACCTACTGTAAGAGGAAAACGTAAAATGTTATACAAATCACTTTTGTGTTACAACAAGGGGTGATAGACAGCATCAAAACAAATGTTTGTTTAGATGAACATTTATTACTGTTTATAGCTCTGTTAATGTTAATACCTGTCTATTCCAGTTTATTATGCTGTTGGTAACACAAACGTTTATCTCAGCTAGCTTAGCCTGTTCAGTCAGTCCAACTAGACTAAATCCTCGAAAGAAAAAAAAACAATAAAAAACATCAAGAGCAGGTGTGGCAGGGAGCAGCCTGAAGGAATGATGTCACGCTTGTCCATACACTTGTATGAAACACAACCACAGCACATTGCTGAAAAGACAGTCTTACTTGCTCAGGAAGCTTGATGCTTTTGCTTGAGGGTTCTTCTATAAAGTAAACATGAAATTAACTATGAAACTAACTACATTTGTTTTCCTGCATTCCACAACCAAAGAACACAAGTTAACAGAACTTTCTCAGAGTCTCACTTTTGTTGAAGCAAGAGACAAAATTGGTTTGTAGGCCCCACTCTATTTTTTTATTTAAATGCTGATAATTTATATTTTAAACTACTTGTAATCCCAATTTATGCCAAAGAATAAAAGTTGGCCTTTTTACAGTGTTGTTAGGCATGGAAATGCAGTGAGGTATATTTTTAGTTTCAAAGGGTCAAAAGCATGTAACACTGCATTCCTGTCCAAAAGAATACTATTACAACACCACGTATAGCTCTAACAAAAATACTGTACTGTATGCATAACAAGCCAACAACAATTCACTCAATAACCCTGCTGTCCACATAGTTTTAGTTGCTAGAGTAATAGTCTGTTACTGAAAATCTGCGCATTCAAAAAGGATGATTTGCAAACCAAACCATACACAGAGAAGTGTGCCACTTTGTTGACTCAGTAAAGAAGAGATACTTTTCAGTTGGATAGTATGGGGGCAAGATTTTCCTGTCCTTCAAGCCTTTGTGCTGACAAGCTTAAGTGCTGTTAAAATATACACAACATCACACTGAAATCTCTAACAGCTCCAGTCAGGTCAGGAATTTGATCTATAGCTAAGTTACTGTAGATGACTCTGAGCGCTTTTTGAAGGGGTACAAAGCAATGGATCATTTAAGCATCCCGTTTGTATTTAAATCATGCATCTTCACATAAAGTAGTTTTGATGCCAAGTGTTTAGAAAACACAATTTGCAATGACTAAGGACTAATGAGCAACCAGGAAATGCAAATTGTAAAAATAATTGTCATGTCATCAGTCATCAACAGCCAATCGGATTTTGTTTGTGTGATTTTAATTCCATCAATGAAATGTCTGCTTGGCAACTGCAAAGTGAATCAGAATTTGATTACAGCCATTCAAGCCTTCCTTCTTCTCCATAAAGTAAATTGATAGCAATTAGCATCTCAAAAACACTGCTTAGGAGTTTGTAGGACATTTTAACTCATCAAGACAATGTAATAGTATGATAGGAAAGAGAATGTATGCAAAAGCAATGTATTGTTCGTCTCTAAAAACTTTTCTTGCTGCATGACATCACCAGTTGATGCAATTATAGCATTAGCATCCCCTTACACAAGTGCAACCCATCAGCTCAGTCGCTGCCAATGAGAACAAACAGTAAGTGATCCCAAGTTTCCAGCACTTTTCACTATTTCATGGAAAAGAATCCACAAATTTGAGTCGTCTGCATGCCACAGTGACTGGTGGAGTAGAAACGCTTATCATCCAGATCCAAAAAGTACCAGGATTAATCTGTTGGCAATTTCTCACCTTGTAAACAAATGTGCAGCATCTGCAAGTCAACGACAGCTCTATGAAAGCTTATTTGTGCATCAAAGATTAGAAAGAAAAGAGCGACCGTGTGGCTTTGACATGCTGACACTTTAGTGAATGAGACATTCCATTATCTCCCTCCCTTATTCAGTCTCTGCTTCTCACCCTTCCTCCAACTTTTTTCTACCTTCCCTCAAATTTGTCTTCCCATTTGTCCCAAAGAGGCGTGACGGAAGAAGAGGAACAAAGGGGGGAGGAAGGAGAAGAAGGGGAGAGTTTAATAAAAAGTTTAATAGAAGAAAAGAGAGGAGAAAATGGTGGGATGACATTTTGAACAATGTCTGTCACGGTTGTGATGTGTGAATTGGTGAAATGTCAGGTCAGTTATTAGTGTGTCAGAAATAATGTTTGTAAGAGAGGAGTTAATTGCATGGAAATTGTGACAAGGGGGATTGTTGCTGGAGTTGGTTGTTTCTTTTTCTCTGTGTGTGTATGTAGCTGTGGTGTGTTTATCTGTATGTTCATATAAATCTAGGCTTGTGTGTCCATCATGGTGTGTTTGTACATCTGACACTGTTTGTTGGGGGCATCCACATGAATATATTAATACACTTTAATATTCCTGTGTGTGTTTGTGTTCTGATATGAGCCCTTTCTTTGTGAGGACAAATGTTATTTTTAGACCTTGAGCGAGAGGACATTTTTGGAAAGTCATTTTTCACAGCTTTAAAGAGCTGTTTGGTTTTAGGGTTAGGTAAAGGTTCAAGATAGGTTAAGGGTGTGTATGTGTGTGTCCTCACCTTTTCTCCAAGGGCATTTTGGTACATCTCAGCATTGGCAAAGTAGAGGGTGGCAGAAGAGCGGAAGATCAAAATCCCTGGCACCTGCCTGACCTAAAACCAATCGGTCAGTTAATCAATTAAATAGGCAAATATAGCACTACAAAGTATTTTACATCACACACAACAGGGCACTATATCTCAAACAGATGTTTATGATATCACGGCAGAGCTACAATGTCAAATCAGCTGAGAGGAAACTAACAGTGGAACAAATGTATTAGCATAATGCTGCGTTCATTTATGGTAGGTAGTAATTCAAAGGGGGGAATGCTTCATTCCCGACTTCCAGTGAGGTTGATGTGAATGTCTTGCAGATATCTGTATCAAACCAAAGTACTGTCAAATTAAAATGTTGCCCTTCACTTAACTTATTATAATTCATCCTGGGGGAACACAAATGTGTGTACCAAATTTTATATTAAATTTTTAATAGTTGTTGAAACATTTCACATGAAACCACAAATGTGAACCTCATGGTGGTGCTAGAGGAAACGGCAGGGGATCACCAAAGTCATTTAGGAACCATGGATATTTGTACAAAATTTTGTGGTAATCAATTTAGTAGATGTGGCGATATTTCACAGGATAAGTGAAAACTTTGACCTGCTGGTCACGCTACATGAAAAGCCAGGGGATTACCAAAGTAAGCAGGATTAATCCTCTGGGTACCATGGATATCTGCACCAAATTTCATGGCAATCCATCCAATAGTAGTCGACTGACCGACTGACCGTCATTGCCATCACTAGAGCCATGATGCTCAAGGCTTAAAACACTGACAAACACGCTAAACTTAACTGTACATCCTACTTAACTCTTACTCAATTGTATAAGCATCCTATTGACAGTTTTTGTTCGACATCTTTTGTTCGACTGTCTAACTAAAAAAATAAATATCTTGGCTTTCACACATCATCCTGGGCACACGGTACATTGACTGTCAAATGGTGGAACTATAAAAATGAAATGCTGCTAGGTATGAACAAAGAGTTGCACACCAATTTACTAGGGTAACAACAATATTGTTTTTTAAATTACAGATCAGTGAGAAAGTAGTTTTCTCTGCTGTATTGTCTTATTAATTGTTCAGTGATGTATTGTGTTCATTAATTTATCATTTAAAGACAGTAATGTATCCCAGATATTAGGCTACCTATCATTGACAAGGTGTGATATTCAAAATACAAAAAAATACTGATTTCTGCCTTCAAAAACAAATATTTGCTGAACAACTGTAACACTTTTGGCAGTGAGTTATTACTGTCAAGTTCGGCTTTACTTAGTCTTTTAAAATAACATTTCTCATTTGAAATTGGACTAAAGGTCCAGTGTGTAAAATTTAGGATGAGCTACTGGCAGAAATAGAATATAATATTCACAAGTATGTTTTAATTAGTGTATAATCACCTGAAAATAAGAATCGTTGTGTTTTCATTACCTTAGATTAAGCCCTTCATATCTACAGAGGGAGCAGGTCCCCTTCCACGGAGGTCGCCATGTTGCCGTTTTTCTACAGTAGCCCAGAACAAACAAACCGAACACTGGCTCTAGATAGAGTTTCTCCTACAGCTTTGGAAGGGGAGGGTGATGCGAGCGGTATTCGAATGGTTGCAAACTGCAATTTCACCGCTGGATGCCACTAAATGCCTACACACTGGACCTTTAAATAACACCTGAAACTGACTCATACCAAATTTTGGTAATGTGATGTAATGGGTATGTGATTCGCAGATCACATCTTTAAGGCTGGACAATGGGACTAACAAAATTTAAAGTGTAAATAAAAGTTGAAAAATAACATTTTACATTGTATCAGTATTGAATGCAGGGGTGAGGTTGAGCATTGGTTTGGAAGCAGAGTGCAATGTGGTCTGATAAGACACAGACACTGACATTAGTCACTTTGCATTTGTTATAAAAATTTGCTCTGATTATTCTGTTCATCTCTGGACCAGTGCTCATCCTCGCTCCTGCTTTCAAGTTATTTAAATATAATGTGTCATACCTGATTGTAGTCCTCCAGTGGCCTGTAAATGTCAGTGCCTGGGACCTGCCCTAATAGTGAGTATTTAGGTCTGGAATACACACAAAACAAAGAACTGTATGAACAATTTGAGATACTTTGCATTTAGGCATGGTCTGAAAGAGAACGAATCAGTTAGTTGTTGGGTCTGGTGTTTGACAGCTTAATGTTCAGCTTGACACAGTTTTCCTACAGCTGTGTCCTGAAGATGATGGTGAGCATGGAGAAACCGATGGCAGCAGCCAGTCCCAGGTCAGGGTTGAACAGCACGGTGAGGATGAAAGTGACCACCCAGATCATCTGGAGATAGACAGAGAAAGAGAGTGATGATGAGTAATATAGCAATCGGTAATAAAACAAGACAACAAGTCTAGCATCCCTTAACTGTAGCGCTCATCACACGTGAGAAGCAAAAGTGTTGGATGGAAATAAAATGGTTTGCTTTTCTTAAATGCTTATCATTAATGGAGGAAAATGTTTCACTTGATTGTGGCACCACAGAAAAGGTCATGTTGTTACCTAAATCCTTAAATGCAGCTCAATCAGTTTAAGCAAAGTTTAGCTTGTTAGCAGTTAACCTAACAGTATGGAGCATGTTTTTGTAACATGCTAACATTAATGAGTAAGAAGACCACAGTATGTTAGCAATAATCTAATAGGTAAGGCTGAAATTATTTTTAGGGGTATCCTGTGCTGGAGAATTTTTCATGAACAAGTACTGTTTATCTGAGCAGACTACATCAAATTGTTTGTAAAACACTGTGACTTAAGATAACATTTAATCTAAAAAGAACAGATATCCACAACAGTGCAGCACATCCTGTTACCAAAATCTGAAGTAATCTGTCTGTCCCAAAACATTAAACATTTCCTTGTCTACATTTTAGTGCACTCACCATGTCTACTTTGTTGCTCCTCCACAGTGCATGGATGTCCATGAACTGCTTCATCATGCCATGGAGGTTGACAAAGATGATGGCAGCCAGCACTGCCTGCAAAGTGAGCCAAATATAATACAGTTTACATGGAGCACTCCAGTTTTGAGGCCCAAAACATGAAGGTGAGTTAGTTTGAGATAGACCTCTCATGTGGTTTTTGGAAGTTTTATGTGCTCTAGTTAAATAGACTGCAAACAAACAGCTAAGAGTCTTAAGCACTGAACTGCAGTGTTTAAAAAAAAAAATCATAATCTTCATCATACTTTGCTTTACAGCCTCAAAAGTTATGCTCTTTTCAGCTGAATGACTTTAGATATATCAATGTGATCATTTTATTGCCCCTGATGTTTTAATTTGTTTTTAAAAGTAGCCAGTAGCTTTAGACTGAAGCTGAAGATGGTGACATCATAGCAACACAACCTCAGCTGTTGTCTATATTTTTCACTTTGGCTGAGTGCTGAAGAGGGCTTATAATTTTGCAAACACATTCACTCTCGGACTTGGACACATGTGTATGCTTATGCTTGTGCACAGATGTGAGCACATGCAAACACCCACACGCACAGTACCTTCGGCAAATCTTCAAAGAGAGCTCCAATCCAGAGTGTGATGAAAAGGATAACTATTGCTGATAGAGCCCCAGCAACCTGCAGTGAAGAGAGAGGGAATACAGAGGCGTGATGAATTGAAATCAGGAGAGAGCTCAGAGGAAGAGAGTTAAATAAAAAATACAGAAAAGATGAATGATGTAGTGGTTAGAGTGAATTGGTACATGATTATGAGAGGAGTCGAGGCATCATCAGTTAAAGCCACTCCTCTCTTCTCCTCTGTAATGGGCCTTAGCTGATTAATGGTGTTGTCAGACTAAATTGGTTTAGCCTTTCAGCAAATCTGTGTTTATGTAGGTGGACTTCAACGATGTGAGTAAAAATCGATTCCGTAAGTGTTTTTTAATGATGCCACTAACCAGAGAGTAACGTTAATTATGACTGGCTTTTCACTCCGTTTAACCTTTAAGATTGCCCAAGTTTGTAGCTACGGTCAGAGTGAAGTGTTGGGATGAAAATGATGATCTGAAAAATTGTCTCATGAAACGTCCTTGTCAAGTTTAAAAGAGACCAAGCATGAAAACCAATAAGCATTTTTCTAAATGGTGTTTAAAAAAGTGCACAGGAGAAGCAACACATGTCATGCAAACTAAAATGATTTTGGAATTTGTGTTGATTTTGTTTTTTAGGGAAAGTACTGGCCTGTAGTACTACGTAAGAAACAAAATCAGTATTAACATTCATACAGTAGACATTTGGTGTAATATCATCAATATCATAATTCATGTATTGTTTTTCAGGAAGTTGTGGGTTTTTAATATTTTGCCTTTATATTTATTTACTTCTTTGTTAGTTCTGTAGTGATTTATGTAACTTACCCATTTTGGCCGAGGCTCTCCCAAAAAAAAACAAACCCAAATTTTCTCTTTTACCTCAAGTGGTATAGCCATTGAGTTTGTTTTGATTTTCTGCATAGATACAAGGAGGGGTAAGTGAGAATTTATGTTTTTTTGTGTGTAATTTGTGTGAACTGACCCTACTACTCACTTTGTTTTTGTTTGTGACCTACTTTGCTCACTGAGTTCTAAAATCATACTAAATGCTCTCTGCACTTTTATCTTAACCTGCCTTCATAGAGAGATAAGAGTACACCCCCACTGTATTACTCAAGGGCACTTCAGCAAAATGTCCACTCATACCAACCTGAGTCTTCCCGCCTGTGCTCTCCTGAACCATGGTGCGAGACATGGAGCAGCTGATGGCAAAACACTGGAAAATTCCTCCGACGGAGTTACTCAGACCCAGGCCGATTAGTTCCTGAACAAGGAAAAACACTATTTATATACAAGATATCAACCGTAAAATCATATCATCTTCGATTCCATCTATCGCCTCCCTACCTGGTTGCTGTCCACATTGTATCCATATTTCAGGGCAAAGATTCGTCCCAGTGAGATGGCGATGCCATAGCCAACCACAGACAGAGCGAAGGCATCCCCGATCACCTGACCAAAGAGTGAAGCAGCTGGGAGAACAGGCAGCTGGAGACTGGTAGACATGGACAGAGTACATTGCCTATTACAAATACTTTACTTTTCAAATGCGTAAACACACAATCCTGTATGTTTGCTGTGTGTGTTTCTCACCCTGAGGGAATCTCTCCCACCACATCCACTCCATATTTCTCCTCCAAGTTAACTTGCCAGGAGACTACTGTAGCAATAATAATCTGCAGAAACAGATAATAAGAGATGTATTAGTGAGTGCAAGTGTAGTAGCGGGGGCGTGTGTGCATTTAACCTTTCTAAGGAACTAACTGTCCATAGAGGATATGTATAAGTGTATGTATGTATTTCTGTATACTCACACCAATCAGCTCCACAGGTAGAGGAACAGGTATTTTTTTACTCAAGTATGTATTGAGCTCCTTTGCAAGGATGAGACCGATTATAGTGACGATACTGACCACAAGAGTACCAATGTTTGTCTGTGGAATGAGATAACACACCTCCAACACAGTCTGGAAAGAAAGAAAGAATGTAATTATTGCTTAAATACTTATATGTGGAAGCTTGAGAGAAAAAAGTAGTAAAAATAGAAAATACAATGCTCATTTTAGATTCTTGTCCACCACTGAGAAGACTGTCAGCTCTACTGGGTTGTAATCTTAAGGCAGAAGCAAATGTCTCAACCCTGGCATCATTTTCCATGGTGCTTTTATGTTGTGGAGATATGAGCATGCGTATAAGAGGGTCAACAAGGGTGACTGATGAGGCAGACTGGAAGAGGAGTATTTCATTTTCCAGCACAAGATTCTTAAAGTTTTCCTGATGTTTTAGGGTTAACAGAAATCACTCAGGACTGTTGGATCAATCCATAAATGCTTTGGAAATAATTATTAGTTTCACCCCCTGTAAAATTAAAAGAACAAGCGAGCAGCTGTTAATCACTGTGACTGTGTTCTTTCTTACATATATCAATGAGAATGGTCCACTGTGTCTCACAGGGCTGATGCCAAAGGTGTATTTGAGCTGGGACACAATGACGTGGATTGCAGCTCCTGTGGTGTAACCTCGGACCAGCGGCTCAGACAGGTAGGTCACAACAAAACCAAACTGGACTAGTCCGAGCAGAATCTACATACATAACATAGAATGAAAAACACATGAATGTCTTACCATCATTTTAATCACAGCAGACCTAAGCCATCTAATAACTAATTAATTACAATTTCACCTTTTAGCCTGGACTAGGGAGGAGCCAAGTTTCCTAGCTGAAGTTCACAGAATACATATAGGCTCATATGGAATTGAAAAATCAGAAAATATAGTAAGAAGTACATCCCCTTCATGCTTTTAAAGTTATCAATAATCTCTTGAAAATGTATCCTATAAAGGCTAAAAGCTTTTGTTGACATGTACTTGCAGTCTTCAAAGAGCAATGCAAGCGTTGAGTATTTGTACAGTATTTTATTTTATTCATTGATTTGATTATTTTATTCTCGACAACTACTTACCAGATTTTTACTTGTACACAAGAAACATCAAAACCCAATTGGAGGATTATTCCCAAATATTTGACTTCCAGAACAGTTTATCCAGTTAACTCAAATTAACCTGAAATAATCCAGACATGAAGGTGACAGCTGCAGCCACTCTGACCCTCTCTGCATCCCTGGAGATGGTATCAACTATACTGGAGTTGGTCACATTGTTCCATATCATAAAGTTCGAGTCTGGGGCTATTCGCTCTGTCACCCCTCCTATCATCACACTCATCACAGCATATGTTCCTGGAGAAGGGAGACATAAACACAAATTTTTGCCAGCTATATAACAACACTGGATATTTTGAGAGACATTTCCCTCGACCCCACCTTGATCCTGAAACCCAATTTTTTCCGCAGCATCTTACTAAAACTGATGAGGTCCTATGTGAATACATTATCTTCTGCAACTTTGAGAACATTTGTAACCATTGTGGTTATTATTTTTGTTTTGTCTGTGCCATTCTCACTGGTTTGACATCTGTTGGAAGGTGATCTTGCATATTTCTACCTACCAATCAGAAATGAGCAATTTAAAAAAGGAGTTGCGAAGTTGGATGACCTATTTTGGTTGGCCTTGGTTCCAGAAGTAAAGGTCCCATTTATTTTTCCCAAAGACAATGTTAAATGACAATTGGAGCACTTCTATGGCTTGGAACGGCATGAAACTCTGCCGGATTAAAGATTAACAACTGTGTTAGAAAATATGTGGTTCTTTGATAAAAACCCGAAGATACAAGCCTGTGTACATAAAAACTTTGGGGAAGAAGTTAAATATGACTCCCAAGGTGCATTTCTACAAAGAAACATCCAATCACTGAGCTTATTTTGGTTATGTGCACAGCTAACAGCATGTGGAAGCTAAAGATTATGGAATTGAAAAAACTGAAAACACATCTGCAGCTGTTTAGATTTCTAGGAAAATTTTAGATGAATTCAGCAAGTATGGTGTTGTGTTTTGTTCACAAATTCAACAACAGTGTTTTTAATTTGCTACTCTGATTGACACCCTGACTGGCTTCTTCTCCAGAGGCACAGGGGTATTGTAGTATTTAGACCAGTCTGCCATGCCAAACTGATAACAAAACATGATTTCTCAGGAACAAAGTTGAAATAATTAAAACTGGTGGCCATAACATAAACTTCTATGATCTTTATACCGGAGAGTCCCATCTTTCTATGTTGAGCAACATTTAGGATTTTATTTAAATAAAAGTTTGAAATAGGAATACAGAATGGGGAAAACACTTTCAGAACCAGCGGCTCCTCCCAGTTCGCATCTCTATTAGATTCAGAATCTGATTAAAGTTTGTTAGGTTTTAAGCTCATTTTGACAGGGAGATGCCACTGTCAATCAAATCTGATCAGACCTCACACAGTCTTTAAGGAGCAGATTAGCTTAGCTGTTTTTGAGTGTTTAAACTCTTAATAAATAATCTAAATAAGTTCTTATTTAATCATGAATATTAAAAATGAGGTTTGAGACCAGATTTTCAGGTGCTTTAAAACAAACATATCAAAAGATTTGGAATGACTTCCCCTCAAGCGATCAAAATGGCTGCATAGTAAAATCAATAGAAGGGAATATAGCTTCCTAAAAGTCTTGAGCTTCAACTGAAGATCACATACCTGAACCTTGTAGATTAGAGGGCGAAGAAATATTGTTTCAGTCTGTTAGTAAGCTTGTTCTTATTTGAGTGAATTTCAAAACCTTGCAGTGCGTTAATTCACACTTGTGAAAATGACCCAGTGTGCAGATACAGGAAGTGTTAAAGTACAAACCAACTGAGATGTGCTTGGACGTGCCGAAGATGAAGTAGATGAGGACTGGGTAGAAGGAGGAGTAAAGGCCAAAGACTGGGGGAACAGCTGCTAGCAAGGCATAGGCCATACCTGTAGGGATAGCAGAGGATAAATATAATTTCCTACAATACAGTAATAACTAGAAAACAAAACAAGGAATATATTGAGTTTTAGGGTAATGTGAAGAAACACCAAAGCAATGCATAATGTGCATATTACCATTTAGAATAAACAAATTAGAACAATATCTTATCCTTTATCTCTTCTATCTATCCACCCCTCACTGCATCTCTATTTCCTGAACCTCCATCCTCACCCTGCGGCAAATGCATGATCCCCACACTGATTCCAGAGATCAGGTCACCCAGGGCGTTTTCTCTGATGGAGTATTGAGGCAGCCATGATACAACAGGAACACTACCCAGCAGGCAGCTCTTCAACCTGGGACCAGAACACCTGAGAGAAAGAAGAGACGAGGGGGGGGGGTTCACATTTTTGTAGGGATATTCTTTGATATCAGCGGTGCGGTATGTGTTGAGTCTGTTCTCATGCTTGAGTCTGAGTCTTGGTGTTGTTTTGGCCGACTTTTTGCCACCTTTGATGTTGACTTAACTTTTTTCCAACTACCAAAAAAGTTAATAAATTATCTTTTATCCTTTTGGTCTGTCAACTGTATGTTTATTCTTGCTTGAGCTCAGCAAACCATTCAAGGCATTACACGAGTAAATAATGCATTTCTTAACCAAAATCCTCCTGTAATCATTAAAGAACTCACTAAGCAGTATTCTTACATTTGGAAAGACAGAACTTGTCGCTTTTGGCCTCAGACATGGATGCGATCTTGACCCTGTTTGTGTAGCTCTGTTTTGTCTCTCTACATATTTGACATTATAAAAGTACCTTTACTTACTTATTTGTCAAGTGACTGCATGTATGTTTATGCATGTGTGTTTATGTTGGAAACTGGTGCCTGAGAAATACCATTTTACTGCAAAAAGGAGCACATGAAAAAAAACTGTTGTTTGTGATAACTTCCAGGAATTTTAAATCTAAAATGTGGATAAAAGTGGAAAGGTTAACTACTTTTCTCATGTATCCTCATTTACTTGCATGTTGTATCTATCTACCTGGCCAAAGACCTTTTGACATGCATACCCCAGTACGACTTTTGCAAGAAGGTAGTAAGTAGATAAGCAGGACTTGTTGCGCAATTTGTTTATTGTAATATGATGTACTAAGTGAAAATGTTCACATGTATTAGTGTATGTAATCAAGGGCCAGCAGCTCTAGTTTGAACTAAAATGTAGAAGTACAAACATTACATACATTACATTTAATACTTTATTTGTAACGTTAAGAAATCTGGTTTATGAAGACTGAGACTGATTTAGAGAGTAATTGGCTATAAATTTATGAACTCACAGTGCTATATGCTTTGTGCTTTGATACAAAAATAAAATATACACAGAAATGTCTGAACATGTAGAGAGATATTAGCTGAGATTCACAGTAGATTAGATGTGGGGAACTTTACCTTATTGACTTTTTGACCCTCTCAGACAGAGATGTTTTCGAGTCAGACTTGTCTGCCAGCTCATCCACTGCTCCTTCATCCAGAATCTCCCTGTGCACGCTGTAGCCCATTCGTCTCCTCTCTGCCATGGCTAAAACTAGCTATAACATAAACAAAAAAACTAGCTTCTTTTCATTCCAGATGTTGAGTTTGTTTTGCCAAAAAAAAAACCAAACGTATTCCTTATATTTTTTAATCATTATTGCAAAGATGCTGCCTTTATTTTTCAATAGTGTTTCAGTTTGGTAACACTTTATTTGGATAGTCTGCCTACAGATAGGTTATAGAGTATTTGTAACATTTCAGCTGTTTCGCTTTGTCTGTAGATGTTTAACAGATTATCAATAGAGTACATGTGACAATTCATTCAACATACCCTAACCAAGATGTTTTTTGTGCCTAAACCTAACCAAACCTAGAAAATGGTTTTATTTGTAAAACAGTTGAATTGTTGAATCTCAACTAATAAGCTGTTGAAATGTTACAAATACTCTATAAACTATCTGTAGGCGGACTATCCAAATAAAGTGTAACCTTCCATTTTGTTAGAAGATACCAAAAAACATCTTAAAGCATCACATTTTACCATTTCCATAAGATGTTGTTTTAAATATTGTTTTGGCACAATAACAGCTGTAAAAAAATGCAATTCTTGATGCTTCATGTTAATTCAAATCCTCATCCGGATCCCCCTGGGACTGAGCTGTTTATCTCAACATGGGAACTTAATAATAATAATTATAATAATTACCTTGTGTGTTCCAACTGTATCAGAGTATATGTTTAATTATGTTGAAAAGATTTCAAACTCCAAATGTTTGTCTATTCTGTTTGTTGCTTTAAAAAAAAGCCCACAACGTACTGAAGCCCTGAGATGAACCATGCAAGTTTAGTGAAGGTTTTCAGAGGCGTAATGTTCTGTCTTCTCTGCTGACGTCTTTTATCAGTTTCCAGTTCAGAGGAAATAGATCCAACTCCAAGTCTATCTATGGTCAGGGTTGTAATGAAAATCTTGCACCTAAATTAAAAAAAAAAAAAGTTTGTTCAATCATAAGATGGCCCATCCCTCCGAATAAATCCTCCTTGTTTGCAGTGGTGGTTTGCAGTTAGAGTTTTCCATTAGATCCAAGTGGTACCAAACAAAGTTGTGACTGCATTTTGTTGCAGCCAACAGATAAAGGTAAAGTTTTATTTTAAAATCCACAAAAGAGAGGATTTCTCTGACCAAGTAGACAAGAAGAAATACCCTTGCATATTAATGTTTTCCTCTTTCTTCTCTGTCTCCTCTCTGTGAAACAGTCTCTGTATGTGTTATGGCTCCACTGCTGTGCCTTGAGACCTTGAGGAAAAATTTAGATATGAAGTTGGACATTGTTGTGGAGGGAGAGGGCAAAGTTCCAAACTGTACGTGCAGTTGTAGAAGTGGTAACAGAAGTGGTAGAAATTAGTGATGACCATGCAATATATACTTGTTTTGTCATTTACAGAGTGAGTTAGTTCACTGATTTTGTAGTTGTCATGGCTTTTTCATTTATAGTGTGAATCACCTTTTGCCTTTGAAGAAATTTGTTCAAAATGAAACCATCATATACTCTAAATGGGATTTGAGTGATAGACGAAATTGCTGTACATAATTTATTCACTATACTCTAGACAGAGTTTTAGGTATGTCTTATCTGTGTGTTTTATGTCTTATCTTGTATCTGTGTGTGATTAGATTAGTCAGCCATTTCAGCCAAGTCAGGGTTGTTCTTGCTAATTTATAATTACACCACAGGGGAGTGAATGGGAGGCAGGACAAACAATATGCTTTCTTAAAGACACAGTGCGTTTTAAGATGATTCATCTAGAAGTATTGATGAATTGCCCAGGTGCTGTAGGTTTGACTCTTTACCTTTATATATAATGCTTTTCTGATTAGCAAGAGTATTATTTTGATATAACCAGATGGCTCTAATGTAGAAACTCCATCAACTCCAACTCCATCTCTCTGTAGACCAACATGTAGTTTGCTTTGGTCAACAACTTGAACCAGTGAGCAGATCATTAGTGTGCTCACTTCAGGGATGTATTCAAGTGCCATCTTTGAGCTAAAGTGAGCAAAACTGGATTTAGTGAAAACTCTGTTACTTGACTCAGAGTTGAAGAAAACGCAGGGTTTTCAGTTTCACAAAACCAGTTCAGCTTAACTCTGAGTCAATTACTATGGCAACATACTCTGGCAAGCTCACTGGCAGGTTTTCTTCAACTAAGCCTCATCAAATAAGAATACCACAGAATTGCAGTTATCAATCAGTCCAAGCAATAATTAATGTCTTTAGTATGAAGCATGGCGTGTCCTTTTCTTGAAGAGCCAGTTGATACTGAAGCACATATTCTGCAGAAATCTCTGCCGGGAGAGGGTGATCACACCCCACTTGGATGCTTTTCCCTGATGATTAAGACGGTGTAGTCCCTCATTCGTCCAGGAGTGTTCTATCGTAGAAAAGGTTTCAGTCGTAGTCATCTGGACACTGTTTTTCAGCTAACAACTTTGTTGATAGCCCAAGTAGGATAACCACAGGCTGAGAGTGCATTCTGGACATGCCTTTCCTCTTTCTTCTTACCCTCTGAGCCTGTGGGCACTTCTTTGGTTCTGTGTTGTAATGTCCGGATTACACCCAGCTTGTGCTGTAGTGGATGGTGTGAGTCGAAGAGCAGGTATTGATCCGTATGTGTAGGTTTCCTGTACACTTCTATCTGGAGCTTTCCATCCTCTCCTCTGAGAGTAGAACAATCATGGAATGGAAATGGAAAGGACAGGACAAAAGTGTAACTGAACCGAGAAGAAACGGTGTCTCCATTCCTTATGTATCTGGACTGTCTGAAAAACTACAAAGGATCTTTAGACAGCACGAGTCTTCTTTAAACCAGGCAACACTTTAAGACAGAAACTCATTTACCCTAAGGACAAGTTACCCACACAAAAACAGAGCAATGTTGTCTACTCCATTCAGTGCAGTGAGGAAAACTGCAAAGAACGGTACATAGGCGAAACCAAACAGCCACTTCACAAAAGACTTTATCAGCACAGACAACACGCTAACTCAGGATTACAGAGCGCCGTGCATTTGCATTTAAAAGCTACAAACCACACATTTGAAGACAGCGAGGTGAAGATTCTTAGTAGAGAGAAGAGTTGGTTTGAGCGGGCGTCAAGGAAGCCATTTTTGTGAAGAAAGAGAACCCCTCTTTGAACAGAAATGGTGGTCTGAGATTTAATCTGCCCAAAGTCTATCAGAGTGTATTATCACCTTGGTCACGCCTATCACATGCTAATCAGGCACTTAACAGTGATGAAGTAGATGCAGCCAGAGAACAATAGGCCTGATTACTGATCACTGGGCCATCTTGAAACTATTAGGTCAGTTTCAGGTGAAACTAGCTATTAACAGATACTCAGGCAGATTCCTTCCTGAGGGCAGGGCTTATGCAACTCAGATTAGCTTAAATTTCCAGTTCCCGTCCAATTTTTTCAGAATTGAGAATGACTTCCGGATGGGAGCCGAAACGTCTTGATTCTGAAAACAGTGTCCAGATGACTACGACTGAAACCTTTTCTACGATTCCCTGATGATTATATGTTTGAGCGTTATTTTTCTGCACACTCGATGATTTATCTGAACATTATTCTCAGCCCTCATATTGTTCATTTGACACATTGTGGACATGCCTTCAGTTCGGAACCAATTATTTGTGTTGCACTAAGTTCTTTTGCCAACAGGGGTTTTCTATATAACATCGGTGACGTTGAAACCGTCTGTCCAGCAGTCAAATATGTGACTGAAATGTTTACTGTACACTTTTGTGGTGTTCCCAAGTCACAGACACACAAGACTCATCAAACACGAATACCACAGAATTGCAGTTATCAATCAGTCTAAGCAATAATAAATTTATTTAGTATGAAGCTTTGAGACTTGAAGCACTAATCAGTTAATTTGATATATTTTAGGGTTTCAGGGTGGGATTGGCTGCATAGATGGCACTCATATTCCTATCACAGCTCCTTCAGTAAATGAAGGAGATCACACCAAAAAATTTGTTTCATTGTAAGTCATAGGTCAATGCTAAACAACATCTTACTGAGGTAAGTTGTGCTATGGAGGTGAATGGACCCTCATTGTAATTTCCAGCATTGCTCTGTTAGAGAAAAAGAAGGTGCAAGTCTTATTATTATACAACACATCAACTGTTATATGTTATTTTTAATGCTTAATCCTCAATAGGCCTCTCTGTATATGCCCTCTCTGGCAGCTGACAAGGTGTTTTCATCATCCTCCTGTAATGAAAATTGACTTTTTATTTGTTCTACTTTAACCCATTGTGAAAAATCTGTGGATAATTAAGAGCATTTAAAACTGCATGAAGGTCTCCACCAGACAGATTACACCATCAGTAACTGGTAGAAGATTAAGAAGATTAGACACTTAAATTATAACTTTACCCAGAAAAGTGCCCCACCTAATTTGAATTTTGTTTTTACAACAGTGTGCAGGCCACATCACAATTTTACAATATAACTCTGAGTCACGTTAAAATAGATAATGATGTCTAAAGGACAACTAAGAATCTGAAAAAGTAACACCAGTCAGTTACAAAGAATTGTACCGCTACAAGAAAATCAGTGTGCCTAGTTGTGTCTAAGATGGATGGGTAGGCAAAAGGATGAATGTGCATGTATCATTAATTTGAATACCTAACCTGAGAGATGCCTTCAGCAATAGGTCTCCCACTGTTTTGGCTGAGGGCCATCTCTTCAGCCTCTGTGAGTGGTGGTGGTGGTGGACCCCCACCTGTTTTTTGGGCCTCAGCCTTCTTTCTATTGGTTATAATGGAAATCAAATTTGAGCATATCCAGTAAGAGAGTGAGACTTGTATGTATAAAGGCGTTTAGGTGTTGCTTTCAAATAGACAATATTAAATACTGGCAGTGTTGGGATGGCTGAAAAGTTACTTAATTACTTAAATATATGTTAAATATAGCCACTGAATGCTATATATATATATATATATATATATATATATATATACATATATACGCGGCTGGATAGCTCAATTGGTAAGTCATATGACATTCACACGGTGTGGGTCCTTAGGCAAGACCCTTCACACTACTGCCTACCTCATGATGATGATGAGTGACAAATATATGACACGCCGGCTCAGACGTCGCCCGGCCAAACAAGGTCTGCGTCAGGTGTTGGGGAACCAGAGCATCGAGATGACAAATGGGCTACTGGAACAAGACGGAGATGGGCGAGATGCGATAACAAGGCTCTGTTGGAATGCTACTACTCCAGTAACCCTAGTCAGAGGTGTTACATGCAAAGGATGTGGGATGAATGGTTACTTCGAAACCCACAATCAAGGCTTACAGCGAAGCAACTAGTAGCTCAGTGGTCCAACATCCACAAGCGGCAACTGCTATCACAACTTGAGATTGACGAGATAAAACACAAATGCTACGGCAAGGGGGAGCCAGGACAACAGGTCAGAGGAGAGCCAGCGGCGGCTCCCCAACCAGAGATTGGGTACTGAACGAGGCAGCGACTGACCTGAAAGATAAGATCATGGCAAAGATGAATGCAAGGCAACCCCGACGCTAAGTGAAGTACCATCAGAAAGTCTCCTAGAAGATGTGAATGCAGCATTGAGTGTGATCCCTACCACAACCATCACTGAAACCAAAGAGCTGATATACGCCTCAGCAGCAGTGATCCTCGAGATGCTTGGCTATAAGAGCAACCATGGGAGCCATGAGAAACAGTACCCACCATGGAAACGAAGGCTGGAGGCCAAAATCAAGGAGGCACGGAGAGAAGTGAGCCAAATGACAGAGGCCGAGAGAGGTGCAATGAGAAAGCAAGTACCCAAAAAGTACAACCAGATGCCCATACCTGAAGCACTCGAAACTGCCAAACAAAGGCTCCAAGCCTTGGCCAGCCACCTAAAGAGGTACACGAGAGATAATAAAGCCAGAAGAATAAACCGGCTGTTCGCAACTCAACCTGCGAAAATGTACGCTCAATGGCAGGGTAATAACAAGCAGAGCAGACCCACCAAGGCTGGAAACTGAACAGTACTGGAAAAGTATATGGGAGAGGGAGGCATCACACAACAGCGATGCACAGTGGCTGGTGGCTCTGAGAGAGAACCACAGCAACCTCCCTGAACAGAATCCAGTCACCATCACAGTGGCAGAAATCCAAGAAAGAGTCTCAGGTATGAAAAACTGGACAGCACCGGGCCCTGACAGGATCCACACCTACTGGTTAAAGAAGCTCACTGCACTCCATGAGCGCCTAGCAGCACAAATGAACCAGCTGCTAAAGGATGGGACGCACCCTGAATGGCTTACTGAAGGGTGTACAATCCTGATCCTGAAGGATCCTGCAAAGGGTACAGTCCCATCCAGCAATCAGCCAATAACCTGTCTCTCCACAACATGGAAGCTCATGCCAGGCATCATTGCGGCTAAGATAAGTGGACACATGGATCAATACATGAGCAAAGCACAGAAGGGCATTGGCAAAGGAACCAGAGGAGCCAAACACCAACTCCTTGTTGACAGAACAGTCACCCAAGACTGCAGAACCCGACACACCAACCTGTGCACTGCCTGGATTGATTACAAGAAAGCATATGACTCAATGCCACACACATGGATCACTGAATGCTTGGAGATGTACAACATCAACAGGACTCTAAGAGACTTCATCGCAAACTCGATGAGGCTGTAGAAAACCACCCTTGAGGCCAATGGCAAGCCACTTGCACAAGTATCCATCAAATGTAGCATATACCAAGGAGATGCTCTGTCCCCACTGCTGTTATGCATAGGTCTGAACCCCCTCAGCCAAATAATCAACAAAACTGGCTATGGATACCAACTCAGGAATGGGGCCACTATCAGTCACCTCCTCTACATGGATGACATCAAGCTATACGCTAAGAGCGAGCGGGACATCGACTCACTGATCCACACCACCAGGATCTACAGCTCTGACATTGGGATGTCATTCGGGCTTGAGAAGTGTAGCCGAATGGTGACAAAGAGAGGGAAGGTAGTGCACACAGAAGGGGTCTCACTCCCAGAAGGAACAATAGCAGACATTGAGGATGGTTACAAGTACCTTGGAATACCACAGGCAAATGGCAACCTCGAAGAGGTAACAAGGAAGACGGCAACTGCCAAATACCTCCAATGAGTAAGGCAAGTCCTAAGAAGTCAGCTTAATGGCAAGAACAAGGCCCAGGCAATAAACAGCTACGCCCTGCCAGTGATCAGATACCCTGCGGGAATAATAAGGTGGCCAAAGGAAGAGATACAGACCACAGACGTTAAGACGCGAAAGCTCCTCACCATGCATGGAGGGTTCCATCCCAAATCCAGCACCCTGAGACTGTACGCTAGCCGTAAGGAAGGCGGCCGTGGACTAGTGAGTGTGAGAGCCACTATCCAGGATGAAACATCCAAGATCCACAAGTACATCCAAGATAAGGCCCCAACAGATGACGTGCTCAGGGAATGTCTCAGGCAATGGGGAACAGAGGAAGATGTGCTGGAGGAAGGACCATCATGGGAGGACAAACCCCTACATGGGATGTACCACCGGAACATAACTGAAGTGGCTAATATCAAGAAGTCCTACCAATGGCTAGAGCGAGCTGGATTGAAGGACAGCACAGAGGCACTCATCATGGCTGCACAGGAGCAGGCCCTGAGCACCAGAGCAATAGAGGCCCAGATCTACCACACCAGACAAGACCCAAGGTGTAGGCTGTGCAAAGAGGCCCCTGAGACAATCCAGCACATAACTGCAGGGTGTAAGATGCTGGCAGGAAAAGCATACATGGAGCGCCATAACCAAGTAGCTGGCATAGTGTACAGGAACACCTGCACTGAGTATGGACTGGAAACCCCGAGGTCAAAGTGGGAAACACCTCCAAAGGTGGTAGAGAATGACCGAGCCAAGATCCTGTGGGACTTCCAGATCCAGACTGACAGAATGGTAATGGCGAACCAGCCTGACATCGTGGTGGTTGACAAACAGCAGAGGAAAGCCGTTGTGGTTGACGTGGCGATACCAAGCGATGGCAACATCAGGAAAAAGGAACATGAAAAACTAGAGAAGTACCAAGGGCTTAGAGAAGAGCTGGAGAAGGCCTGGAAGGTGAAGGCAACAGTGGTGCCCGTGGTCATCGGAGCACTCGGGGCAGTGACCCCCAAACTGGAGGAGTGGCTACAGCAGATCTCTGGAAGAACACCAGACATCTCGATCCAGAAGAGTGCAGTACTGGGAACAGCAAAGATACTGCGCAGAACCCTCAAGCTCCCAGGCCTCTGGTAGAGGACCCGAGCTCGAAGGATGAAACCACCCGCGGAGGGTGAAGGACAAAGTATACATTTTCTGCCATAGCTCATGTTCTTTTGCTGCTGCTACTGTATTGCTTTTGTTTTCCTAAACATACTCATATTCTGCTTACACCTTCATTAATAGTTCTAACTCCGCTGGGAAGAAGTAGGACAATTGAGTCCTTTTTTCTCCTGTTGCCATGATGAATCATGTTATCTGCGTCCCATTGATGAGGGCTTTTTATCTCCTCATACATGTGCTTTACTCAGGGTTAACTTAAGGCAGAGTTGATTGAACTCATTGTTATCACCTGTTCTGAAACCAAAACTATGAGTTTGACAGCTCAGACTTAGTCAACCCAGAGTTCAGGTTTAAACTTCTTAAACAGGCCCCAGGTGATGACAATTGATTAATGCTTCAAGTCTCAAAGATCCATACTAAACAAATTAATTATTGCTTAGACTGATTGATAAATGCAATTCTGTGGTATTCTTATTTGATGAGGGTTAGTTGAAGAAAACCTACCAGCGTATGTTGGCATAGTAACTTACTCAGAGTTAAGCTGAACTGGTTTTGTGAAACTGAAAACCCAGAGTTTCCTTCAACTCTGAGTTTTCACTAAACCTGCTTTCTGTCACAGGTCTCTGGGGTCTGTATCACTAAGCAAGTTCAATTTAGTCTGGCTCTCTTTGGGTGACCTGGCTTCACTGAGACTTACATTGGTGATCCTAGATAACTGATACTTTTTTCAATAGATGTCTTCATTAACTGTTGGAAGTCTAGTACTACACTTAATCTAAAAACAGACCCATATGTGTAGTATTAGTAAACATATTAAAAAAGCCATTAGGGGTTGTATGAGGAGGGGTGGAGGCAGAAAAGAGGAGAGCTGTAGTTTTTCTAGTTGCTCAGTCAGGGGAGGGTTCACACACAAGGAAATGTATTCATGGCCTTAACATGTACGTCGATCATTCAAGAGTAACTTAACATCTTGTTTTTGCTGACCCCAAGGGGTTTAACTAGGTGAAACAGGCTTGTAACTTTTAACCAAGGAGGACAGTGAAATACTGCTTTTCAGCTTGGTGTTAGTTACATGAACAAATTAAGTCATGTTAATGCGCTCGTATTGCAGTATAACAGACTGTTATACAGCTGTGAAAATGTTCCTAGTCACCAACCCGCTGTGCTGAGCCCGCTGTGACACGCCTGTGAAACGATTGCACAGTCCATGAGACAGACTAAAGGTAGACGTGCAGATTGTTTTTAGTGAGGAGAAGATATTAACTCCTCTGAGATCTCTGAATGTGATCTCTGTGTTTATTGATAAAACTCAGAGGAAAAAAACAGCCTCTGAAGTTCTTCACAGCTCTTTTTCTGTGTGTTTTTACAAGTGGGAGGCCAGTTTGGTTTCCCCATCCAGTAAAAGAAAACCTCCATGATGACATGCTTATTTAAAAAGCATATGTGAGCAGTGGACTTTTATGAACTTGACTTCTGCCCCTGTGTTCATTTTTTATTCAGTCAGAAAACTACTGTCATCAATAATGATTCAGCTGTGATATTGAATTTCTATGACATACAGTAGCTCAAACATTTTTGCCAGTGTATTTTTAAAAGCTGTGTATTAAATTATTATCTTTATATTTTTATTTGACATTTACTTAACCAAGATGGTTTCTTGATATCTAAATCTTTTCAAGATTTCTTTATGGCAGCACAATTACGTTACCAACACAGAGTGAGCATTCACTGAAGGAAGAAAATCCAGGAAAGGAGGAAAACATGTAAGGCATTGAAACACATAAAAAAAAGAAACAGCGGAAAAAGGCATTTAAAACACATTGAAAATCACCCTTTCCAACAAAATGAAAGCTATGCATTAAAACAATTTCACTTCCTTGTTTCAGTCCATAAAATTGAGACAAATTGAAAGAGAGCAATTTTGTCTATTATTGTAAGAACTCACAATAAACCACACTGGTTGATTCGTCTTTACAATGTGCAGGAAACTAATATGTCCATCCTAACATATGACACAAATGGAGGACTATTTAATTTGTTGAACAGTCTTCTTTGGTTCATATTATTTCCGAAGACCATTCACATGAACCCTTTAGGATACAGTTTTCCGCTTTTATTTCCCGTTTAGTAGTTTTACTTTTGTTAAAATCATCTTCATCTGTCCCCCACTGACAGTATCACATTTAAATATTGTATTATGTTATTTCAGCTCTTCATTACTGCTCTATGATGTTGCACTGAGTAAAATACTCAAACCACAGTTTTTTATGGCTGCATCATTCCATCAGATGGGAATATTCTACATGTCTGTTCAATCATTTTGACACATTCCCCCCAATTTCAGCCTGACAGTTTTGGGACCTTGGGAAACTTTGCGATCTCCTCTAGAATTTAAAATAAAGTTCTGTGAGTTTTAGCAAATTTTGCCTGCACTGCATGAGCTTGTAAGGACTGACCAACCAGTGGCCGCTGGTCGTTTTACCATCGATTGTAATTGTAAGAAAAAAGTAGTGAACACATTGCTTGAATGTTACTGGCACACACTGTTGAAAAACCCGCAATAAAACCAAGTGCACCAAAATAACTGTACACACTTTAGACATAATAAAATATGTATTTAACCAGCTATGTTAATGTATTAACAAATTCATTAAAAGTCTAAAAAAATGTCCATTCAGACATTATGTATTCAAACTGCTGTCTTGTGCTCACACTGTGTCTGCATATGAAAACTATACTCATGTTTCGATTATAAATAAAGTTAGATAAAGAATCTAATTTATTTACGCCATAACATGGAATTACTTTTCTGGACCTGAATGGCACAATGTACACTCCTCTACAAGTGAAACTTACTGTCTGCCTCTGTCACCTACAGTAAACTAACACTCTCATTGTCACTTAATCCAAAACACACACAATGCAGCACAGAACAGGACAGACTGAGACTATGACTCTATTATGAAAACAAAGTCAACTCCCATCTATAGTATGTAGCTATAGGAGCTTAGATTTATTTTTGTTGTGCAAATGTAGGAAGCTGTCATGGAAACTGAGCATTCAGTGGTTCACATTCATTATGTCTCTACTAAGTCTCTACTAAGTCTCTACTAAGTTATTGCACAACACAAATTTAACTGTAGTACTGTAGTGGCTGATGAATTCATGGTTGGGACATTTACATTTATTGTCTGGAAATGTGTGTCAAGTGTAGGCAAATACAAACTCTGAAAGGTGTTAATGGCTTTCTTTCAAAGTAAATCATCTTAAAGCCTTAACTATCATCTCAGGATTTTTCTTTCCGTCCTCTTGCTACTGTGAGATGCCTTCACTGTCCTGTAATTTACATTTAATAGCAGCAGACACATTGTAGGTTCATATAAAACCAAATTACACAAATATTAAAATATCTTGAAATGCTATTTTACACTTCATATTCAATGAGATGTCATGTAAAACGAGTACTCCACTGATTTTGCATTGCACTCTGATAACATTGTTAGACCCACGATTAACAGTTAACAAAAACAGAGATATCATCTTTTTTATTCCACAGATTTTTCTTCCTTGACAAAACCTGGTGCCTACATTACCCACAATGCAACGAGACCGCCGCTGTCAAGTGACACCACTTGAGGCAATTTATCAGATTTTGTGCAGCTCTCTCTTGAACCACAAAATGATTCATACAACTTTTTCACATATGCAGTAGTACTCCTCAAGACCTGTAAACAGTCTTTGATGTGTAATATCATTGGCGTTCCCCTTTAATGTGCCTCTAGAAACACTGTGGAAAAACTTGGTTGAAAATATATATTTTTTCTCAGTATGTCTACAAATGAACTTGGAAGCAAGACAATGTGTACCTCCAGAGACCTGGGCAGGGTGCTGAGGCAGCGCTGGACAGCATGATGGACCAATGGGAAGAGACAGGAGCCGGGCAGGCTGTCTGGTATACAACCCTGAGTCTGGAGCTGGGATAAAACTCTCTCTGTTGGCATACAGAGAGCATCAGGATCACACTTTATGTTTCTATTTTAAAGTTTGAGGTGCCTCAAGTGCACTCCGCACAGGAAACAATTCTGCAATGCAGTGTGCAGAATGTGTTGGTGTGATGGTTTTAAGTACAAAAATAAGTCTCAGGTTGGAAAAACAGTTAATGTAGCTACATGAAGTTCAGAAAGGAAAGAAAAATAATCAAGGAGAGCTACAGTATGGGAGGGGTGGTGGGAATTTGACCTGTGGAAACACTAACAGCCCAACGCTAGAGAAACAGTGTGTGTGTGTATGAATGAGTCAGAAAGACATAGAAGGAGATAAGTGAGTATGAAACATGAAGCTGACTTGGGCACGCTGCCAGAAACACACTGACACCTTGGACTTCCAAGTCTTGTACAATCTGATGAATGACACACACACCATACATCATAACAATCTTTTCTTTACACATATAGTCATATTCAAGCATGTGTTGACTCTATGACACTGATGAAAGAATGTTCTTCTTTTATCATTAAGGTCAAAGTGGAGGAAGAGATAGTCATATCAGTGCAACTGGTAACTCATCTATTGTTCAAAAGCTGTGAGAGGCATTTGTGTACAACCGTAAAAGGGTGTGTATAATATTTTCATTATCTAATGTGCTATTACTGAACATTTAGTCTAGTCTTAAATAATAACTTTTTGTAAATGTCTTTGATCAGCAGAAATGAGTGTGAGGACAGCCAACCACTAAAGCAGTTTTAATGAAAAAGTGCATAATTGCCAGGTTTTGATCTGCCACTGTACACTGCTGTTAACAGATCAAATTAAACTGCAATATTTAGTTGAGGCTAAAAATAACTTTAGTGTTCGTATAACCTAGTCTGTCTGTCTTAAAATCTTTGTGCGAAACTCATTGTTTTGTTTTTCAGGCATTATACTATATACATAAAGGCAGATTATATTTAACATTACCAAAGAATATGTACATCTTTCATATATAACTTTAAATCTTCAGCATCTGCACATGTACTATAGCCAGCATACAAAGCAATAAGCGACCACATCAAATAAATAAACATCTGCTTTGCTATTTTCTACTGCCAAATGTCACAATTGGAAGAGGTAGCAGTGTGGACAGCTGGGTTCTCCTTCTGACCACGACTCACTGTCTGGATGTGTTACATGTGTAAATTTACTTTATAACTTTTCAGTTGCTGTGTAATTGGAGAACTTCTTCTAACATTCTTGAGCAATTTTTCTGTTCTAACCAGGGGGGATCAAAGCGCAAAGACAGACATGCACACATGCCAGCTGCAAACACATACCTCGTATATTGCAGTGCAGGTACTGCCACTGAATCTCGTGTCCACATATTGATGTACTTCATGTGGAAGGAATGTAACCTACATTCGGAGAAGATGAACTGTGGGACTGCTGCTCATCTCATCATTCATTTATACTCCCAATTACAAGATTATAAGATGAAAACATTACAACAAGTCTAACAGTGGGATGCTTTTTTGTAGGGACACTTCTTTTGCTTGTGATTGTATTTCCCTTGTCTTGGCTTGAACCAAAACTTCATAGATGTTTTTCCACATTTATTTGAACATATTGATTACAATTTCAGATAAAGATAGGAGATTTAGAAACAAATATCTAAGATTAAAAAACAATATTATCATTGGTCTAATACTGTCTAAACCACTGAACTTTAGCTTCAGTCAAGCCTTTTCTGACAAATGAACTTGCTCTTTCCATCTTAAAAGGATAGGTTCAGAATTTTTCAAGTTTGTCTTAAAACAATACTCACATGGCCATATATACGTTGAAACTGTTTCTTCTTGATGCAATCATTCCTCCTGTTCATACTGGCCATTATGAGAAACCTTCCTAACATGCTTCCATTGTAAATGATGGCAGACAAAATCCACAGTCCTTGTTCTGTGCAAAAATGCTGGTCAAATCAAGTGGGTCAAATCAAAGTTAATCTTTTCAGTATGAAATTTCCTCTTTGTATCATCCTGAACAGTGTTTCCCTGTCAAGCTGTGGTGGAGGGATAGTAAAATAAAGTAGAAATTTTGTTCTAAGAAGACTGTGACTTTGGAAAATATCCTCTTGATTTTGTTAACTCAGATTGATGAAGCTTTATATTATAACAGTAAAGGGTGTATTTGCTACTTATTGGTGCAAACCCAAAAAGGATTTACTGCATTTGGCCCAAAAAAGTTCTATGTTCTTGGAACATACAATAAACCAGCTTGACATGCAATAAACGAAAGAATATGTACAGAATGAATTCATGAAGGGGAACTTCTACAACGAAAGCCACTGCATACTCCATCACTAATGCATGATAGATACTTGACAAAGTACACAGAGGGGAGTTGTGCAGCAGTCACCAGTGTAACAGATTGAAGAGAGAATCAAGAAGAGGGAACTGATAGCGAGAAGTTGACAGGAATTCACTGATGCTCAGATCCCAAACAGATTGCACAACTCTGTTTTGATGTGTGACAGATGGTGGTTTCCAGTCAGGGATTAATTTTAGTGTATTTTGGCTGCTTGACAGTTAGAGTGGTTCATTAAGTTTATAAAAGACTGACTTTCACTGGAAAATTTGGTGCGTTATTTGGTGTCAGTTTACAAGTTATTTGTCAATCTTTGTCAATTCAAAATCATTTCCAAACCTGTTTTAATATAAACTTTAGGATCAACTTTTATCTTCACATGCCTTTTCACCATGTGAAAAAAAAACCTGGCAATTATTCAGATTGAAATTGATCTACATCCTGCACATTGGTACCCATCACATGCTTGCTGTGTTTATTTGCATCGCAGATGCTGTGATCCAGTTGAAATCGGGATGTGTTTCATGTGCAGATACAAGACTGTGGAGAATTCATTATCAATTGTGTTTCACACTGATGGGATTTTAGATATACTAGTCCACAGCCTGCAGTCAGCAAAGATCATCAGGAGTCATGTAAGGTCAGTGTGAAATCTCTACCAATCAGTAAAGCATCAACAGAGTTGGCCCTTGGCACATTGCAGATGTATAATGGCCTGCTTCCAAATTATGAACCATTACATTATTAAATTCACACAGTGAAACATCATGATGTTGTTAAATCATGTTGTTAAATTAGACAGACAGACTTTGGTCTTTGGACTTTTCCCTGCAATAATTTTCTTTAGTGTCTAATGTGTTTCCCCCTAATTATCCTATTATTACTTTCCATACAAATATATTTTTATGGAAGTCATTTATAGTTGTACAATAGTAGTATTTTAGTACAGTAGTGTGGTTGTATTTGTACTTGTTCCTAAGGACAAGCCCTATTGTGATGCTGAGGCTGAGGATGGAATAAAATGTTAAATATCCTGGGCAACTTCTGTCAAATAAAATTTACAGCTACATTTGTCTAACTTTAGGTGGTATGGAATAAGTGCAAGTTTTTGTGACTCAGAAGCGGAGAAACATTATGAAAGGAGGGTGGAGGAAGGAAACAGGAGAAATTCATAGAAAGTTGGTAGGTAAAAACAGAACCCACAGACTGGTTTCAGCCAAGGATTTATTTTTGTTTTTGTTTTGACTATGTGGTGTATTAACGACCATCTATGACAGATGGATTCAAGTAGAGAGTTGAATGTTTTGGACAGTCTTATCAACTCATTATGACTTAACAAAGTGAGCAGCAACTTAATAGGAATAGTATGACATTTTGGGAAATACGCTTCTTTGCTTTCTTGCCAAGAGTAAGATGAGAGAATCAATACCATTCTCATATCTGTATAGTAAATATGAAGCTGCAGCCAGCAGTCAATTAGCTTAGCTTAGCATGGTTGGTCCAAAGTAAAAAAAAAAAAATCCACCTACCTAATAAGCGTATTTCCCAAAATGTCAAACTACTAAAATGTTTGTGTTGTAGCACCCTTTTACTGTACAGAGGTATTTACATATGTACTGTAATATGTGAAGTGCCTTAACCTGCAGTTCTTCTCATGGCCACTAGTTGAAACTAGAAGAAAACTCCAACTAATGTTTAGTTCAGTACAAATGCCACTAGAGGTAGAGAGTCAACAACTAGACTAAAGAAAAGCCTATTTATATAAGCCAAAGCTGTTGAGGCTAAAATAGAAGTATGTTTTAGGATGTTTATTCCTCAATTAACAAGTGTATCAGCCTATAACACTCCAGTCAGCTCACCTCCATCTACTTTCTACCCCATTGCCCAAATGCTGATTTCCATGCTTGAATACCTAACAAAAATCACAGCAAGCAGTAATCAGGCATTTAAACATCCCTTAATGTCTGTAGGTGATGTCACAGACACTACATCCCTTTTCTCTATGGGTATGATCTATTATGTACCCTCTTGGGGCCACATTGGAGGTCCACAGCTTTAGAAAACTGATTGTGGGGGACAGACTCAATACATGGTGAGGCTGGTGGAGAAGAAGAATAAAAACTTCTAATAAAGTTAAAACTTATTGAGCTTTGAGTGAGTTGCTGATTGTAATTGATTGGTTTGGTCTTTTGGATACAAATAGCTGTTGCAAGTTAAAAACCGCATTCATACCTTTTAAAATCTAGAAAAAGCTGCCTCTTCTTTAGATTGTCAGTCATCTTCTGAATGTTTACAACAGCTTTGAAAGCATTTCAAAAGCTCTGACACCATGTTCCTCACCCAAACCAGACAAAAGAAATTAAGCAATTTTTTAAAGTTAAGCTAATGAACAGAACTGGGACGGCACAAGACAGGCAGATAGAAACATGATGACAACATGGTGCATTGGTTGGATTGTGTTTTTGTGTTTCATGTAATTTTCTAATTAACCTTAGGCGTTAACTTTACTTATTTTACCTTGAGCAACAACAAACTTTTAATCAAACAGTTTGATGTTTTTCAAAAACTTATTGTTGTGAGACCTGTGAGACAGTTTGAGTTTACCTCAGTGTAGAGTCCCACATCTCTGAAACAGTCTGTACCAGGAATACGACCCAAAACAACAGTGGAGGAGCTGGAAGACAAGGACAAGATGAAAGACAGGAGAGAGACAATGGGGAATATTAATGAGAGTGCAAGTCTGCCTTGGAGACAAGTGAGAGGAGGGAAGGAAATGAGTCAATGAATAAATCAGTGAAGACAAGACAAATCCACACAATGTCCCTTTAGCACATATACACAACACTATTCACAGTTGATATCAAAATGATAAAACAACAACAAAAAACGCTCTTACTCCTATGTTACCCTGATAATCTCTTTAAATACTGTAAGTATACAGTATGATCCTGATTAAATAAATACATTAATGATACATTAATGTTTCTTTTGGAAAATTAGACCATAGTTGAGCCATAGTCATGGCACTTTGCTTAATTGTGACACATTTTCCCATGAGCCCCTATGCTTCTCGCAGCAAAGATCATTGCTTTTTTCTGTTTAGCTTTACAAAACAAGTAATGTGGCATCTGTTTTATATCATTTACAGTACTATTGTAAAAATGGTTGCCTTCAAGTATAATGCCCTCCTGATGTGTGCCATAAAGCAACCTTTCTTTATGTTGTACAGTAGTAATGTAAAGGTTATCTTGTAGTCTGTGGGCACTGCAGTTTACCTGCAGGTTGAGTATGTCAGGTCATAAACAATTACTTGCTACCCGGTCTTTTGGATTAAATAAAAATATCAGTGCAATGGTTTAATTTAATTTTTGTCAGGAATAGTTTTATCAGATACTTGCTATTATTTTTTGCACCAACAATAACAGTATCTGTAGAAACCAGTTAGTTTGGCCTAGAGTTTACAAATGGGACATCTCAGTTAGTAGCACAAACTGAGAAATAATGATATTATGCAACTGCAGGACAGGTGCAGAGTTCCAAATAAATAGGCATCATCAGATTAGTGTGGCTGACAGGTGGATAATTGAAGAGTACATCTGGATTGGTGCAATGTCAGAGCTGACATTCCCTGTGAAATCAAACCCAAAAGATGCAAAAGGTGGATTAAATGCTGGTAGAGGCTCCCAGTCTTCTTTGTCTTATTTGATTATGGTGATAATACGGATGTCTCAAAATCAATGCAGTAATGATTTATTGATGTAAAATGCTCCATGTAGCGCCTGTTAAATATTTACTGACTGTTGTGTCCTGAGTGTGAGCAGAGAGAAGATGACATAGTCAGACCCAGGTCCAGGTTAAAGATCAGTGTGGCTATCAGTAAGGCTACCCACACAAGCTGAAGGAAAGGAGGAGGAGAGAGGATGGGATAAGAGGGGGATCGGTACTGTTTGTAACCATGGTTCTATCATATGAGCTTGAATAATGATAAACTACTACTATGATAAACTGCGGGTGTGTGTGTGTGCGTGTGTGTGTGTGTAGCCCACCAGGTCTAATCTGTCAGAGCACACACACATTGAATTGAGCCATTATCCCCTGCAGGTTCACTACAATGATCACTGCCAACACTGCCTGGAACACACAGCAAGACATTACTGAACACTGGCTAAGACACATGAATCATCCTGACAGTGAGTCTCATCCAGATGGAGCATGACTTGACATTTCTTAAAACATCTTCACTGATATGCTCTATAATTCATAATGGTGGTTTATGGAAAGCCATACTGACTGGAGAACTGCCATCAAAAACCTTTTGGGCATTTGTTCCTGTTACAAAAGCATTGGCATCACAATCATATCTCTTCTGTAGATTGTTTTGTTCTCTCTGTTTTTGCACTGTGTGCCTTTTAGTGACCCAGTGATGGTATTGGTCACTACATGACTTGTAGATATATGACTTTTAAATCATTGTTCACCAAGTCCTTTACAAATCAACAACATCCATCCATCCATCCATTTTCTACCGCTTGGTCCCGTTAGGGGTCGCGGGTGACTGGAGCCTATCCCAGTGACTTTGGGCCTTAGGCAGGGTACACCCTGGACAGTGGCCAACTCGTCGCAGGGCTAACACAGACACAGACAAGGACAGACAACCATTCACTCTCACATTCATTCAATACGGGCAATTTAGAGTTATCAATTAACCTACACATGCATGTCTTTGGACGGTGGGAGGAAGCCGGAGAACCCGGAGAGAACCCACGGTAACACGGGGAGGACATGCAGACTCCACCCAGAGAGATTGTGTGATGTTGGTCTGGTCCGGGAATCGATCCCACGAACCCACGATCTCCTTATTGGGAGGCAGGAGCTTTTAGCCGCTCTGCCACCGTGCACCCCAAATCAACAACATAAAAAACTTTAAAGATGACATCATGTTCATGTCTTTGGGAGACTTCTGGAAAATATAAGAAAATTGTCACAGGTGAGATTCTGATGATTTGAAGCCTTGCATAACAACTTATATGATGAACATAAATAATATTTGTAATATCATATGTACTTTACCTTTGGCAGCTGCTCAAAGAGGTGACCGATCTTTAACAAGATAGTTGGCTATCAGAGCTGATACCAAACTTGCCATCTAAGACATGAGATTAAAACAACAGTAGGACAATAAGTAAAGGAAAACAGACAATAACAAAGAAAAGACCATTTAAAAGTTATATAATTGACTCCATAAAAAGATTAGATATTAGTTGACATTGCTTCCCTATACAGTCTTTAACACAGTCCAAAAGGTCGGTTTGGGTTTTTATGTATAATTGTATACAGTACCTGTGATTTGACACCAGTACTATCCTGGACCATACTACGAGAAAAGGAGCAGCTGGTGGCAAAGCGCTGGAACATTCCTCCTATGGTGTTACACAAACCCAGAGCCAGCAGTTCCTGAAGCGGAAACAGAAAACAGCATTTGGAAAAGTACACACTGAGGCTGCAGCAGATCTCAGGGATACTGCTGGTGAGTGTATTTAGGGCAACTGGTTGGCCTGTTGGCTATCATGTTTTATCTGTCCAGGATCTAAAATAATATCTTGGGGTAAAGATAGTTGTTTATTCCAAGGTTTGAAAGGGTTAAAGTGCCATGGTGCAAGGTATAGTGAGAAGTTTACAGATTTAAGATGATGGTACTGTTGAGTTGCTCATTAAGCAGCCCTGTCTCCTAGAAATTACATTTATATACAACTAATTTGCAACAGGAAATACATTTTGAGGAAAAATAATGTCACTCAAAGAGACGTCTCTGAACATAATCCAGGCAGCGATTATGTTTGTCACCACAACGTAATTATGAAAACAATTTAGCAATATACAATCATAATTTCTAGGAGACAGGGTTGCAGCATTAAGCCAATGGACCAGGAATTAAATCAGAGATTTGTTACAAATATCCAGCATTTACTCAGTTATCTTTAAGAAAACAAAATACTTTAACAAAATACAACAGTTGGTACTTCAGGTTCATCATTCAGTATTTCTAACATGCAGAGGATAATTTTTAAGATCTTTAGAAACCAAGGACCAACATTCTTTTCACTAAAATCAATTTGTAGAAGTAAGCGTTATTCTTTTCAGTTAATGGATATCTCACAAGAACTGCACAATGTATGTCTGATTAGACTGTGTTCATCTAACCAGACAATGTTTTTATTGTTTGTCCTTCACTTGGACAAACTGACAGAGCAAACTCTGACTGACAGAGCTTTCCCTGCAGAGGTTTTCACAGTGAGAAAAAGTCACGTGTGGATTTACACCAGTCAAAATCAGTGCAGAAAATGGATAGCTGTGTTTATGGGCAAACACTGAGCCCATGGCTGAGAGGAAACTGAAGCCAACCAGAGCTGCGGACAGAGCTGGAATGAACAGCTCTCTGGCCTGAGAGAGAGAGAGGAGGACTGGGGAAGACAGGCTAGAGAAGAGGAGAGGGAGGAAGGAAAGAGATGGCTGGTTGATCAACTGAATGACTAATTGATTATTCAAAGAAAATAAATTAAATATACAGTAATATAAAGAATGATGACCACCAATTTAAGCTGAGTCACCCCATGAATTACTCATCACACACTGCATTCTCTTAAAGCTATCAAGGATAACACAATAAAACTAACTGGCTTATTTTCTATGATGAGAACAGAAGTATGCAGAATGGAAGGTTAGATGGAGGTTAGAGTGTCAGAAAGATGAGAAAAGAGTCATACTAAAGACAGTATGTGCAGGTAGTAATAAAATAAAATAACATTTTCTTTGCATTATATATTCATTTGAATTTGAATGATCAATGATTTGTTAAAAGCTTTGAACTGATTTATTATTATTTCTTTAAAAGCAGTATACTACAGTTACAATAAAACACTTGCCTATCGAATCACCAGCTTCACTCTAAAAGAAAAATGCCTCAAAATATATATTGTTTGAAGTCTTCAACAAAGTAAAAAATCTACACAATAGTCTTAGAAAATATATTAAAAAAGAGAAAATTGAGTGACAAGGAGACACACAAAACAGACAATGACACAGTTCTACTGACCCACTGGGTATGTGTCCCACCACCTGGACTCTGTGTCCAGCCAGGTCCATCTGCACTGACAGGATGGTGCCCAGGACAATCTGTAGGGAGAAAAACAATGGACATGACATTTTCTCCACAGAATGAGATCTGTTTGATCTGACATTTAGATGTAGAATACTGTATATTGTTGATTTCCAATCAGTCTGCTCATACACGTGCATATGGAAGTACACAAACACACACATTATCATATTCAGATACTGTCCGTCCACTGATACAGCTAGCTTTTCACAGAGGTGGGTTGAAGACATTTTCCCATAACACACTGTAATTTAACATAACTGAGCAGATCATGGATATAGAAAAGATTCAAAGATTACCTATCAGATGTCTCCAGTTTGTTGATGCTTGAGTTTGGTTTTGTATTCCATATATCACATTATGTACCAAGTTCAGTGTTTCTGTTTTGCCTTGCAACTGCTGTTCCTCTTTGCCTCTTTTTTCAGGTTGTATCTATTATTTGGCATCTTTGTTTAATATATCATCATCAAAATCTTGCTATGGTTTTATAGGTTGAAGATTTTATTCATCCATGTTGTTTACGCCATCAGATTACTATTAAAAACACATTTTCTGTTTTTAAGTAAAAGTCATGGGATTTTAAGATAATAAAAGACAATTGTTTAACTTCTTTTTTAAATAAGCTAAAAATGTTTTCACTTTTTGTAGTGACTTTTTAGTTATGTTTACATTTGGGGTTTTAGTTACAATAATCTACGGTGAATTACTCTGAAATCCTTACAGTAATTAAAACAACTGATGAGCTTAAAAATATTTTTAAAATATAATATTACATTTAAAAACAAAACACCACCAGAAGACAGACTGATGGTTAATCAGTGGCCAGGTGCAGATATTTATTGTATGTGGGGATTTGTGGTTTTGGAGATAAAAACAGATTTTTATATAATTATGAGTCATTCATCAGTTCATCACTGTGGCATCTGTCCATCTGGGTGCATCTTATGGGCATGAGTCTACTGAGTGTGTGTGTGTGTGTGTGTGTTTGTGTGTCGTTCACCACTATAAGTTCCCACGGTATAACGACAGGCAGCTTGTTCTTAAAGTGCTCATTCAGCATCTTGCCTCCGATGAGTACCACCATGGAAACCACACAGACTGACAGAGCTCCTGGTACAGCACTGGTCACTCCATGCAGAACAACCTTTAAAACCTGAAAGAGGACACATGCACACAGTTTCAAACATTTTGTATATCTTTTAAAAAACAATAATATAGCTACAGGTAACTTTAGTAACTTAAACTTAGCTATAACATCACTAGGACATCTACTAGTGCCTTGCGGTCACCTCCCTGTCAGTCATGTCTGGAACATCTTCAGGGAAAGCTTTTTTTCCCCAAAGACTTACACCCTTAAACCTGGAGGCATAATTTTCAGATGTGAACAATTCCAGTGCTTATTGGACATTATGGTGTAGTTAAGCTCGAAAAAAAAAAACAGAACCTGCAAACAGCTGATAAGCAACCATGACATTACCACCCTTGCCTACACCTTGAAATCCTGTCTGTGTAGAGGTGACAAGGTGCATCCTTTGATGCCAACCTTGAATTTACCCTATGTAGTGCCAAGAATAAAAACAAAGCTATCGCTCACTCACAGCAGCAGCCCTTGCAGCAGTCAGAAAGGGACTTTAATTGCCAAGACAACACTTTGCCAAGATAATTAAATTCTTTAGGTTCTAAGAAGTTGAGGTGAGGTGTAGAGACATGGTTAGGGTCTGCCAGCACTGGCCCAGGAGAGGGGATATGACCTCCAGTCTGATAAAACAACCACAAGTCATCATCACCGTCCACTTCTGGATTGCAGTGTGCATGTAGTTTGTACCTGTGACCCTCCACTTTGTAGCCAGTGAGAGCACTGAAGCCAAAACTCCAACAACTTCCCAGGCTAACACTCCAGTTCAGACTCGTTCCCCCCTAAGATGTTATGTACTACCTTTCAACTTCCACTGCTAAGGACCCCAATGCCTAAATCTGCTTCTTATTGTCTTTTGATCCACCAAATTTAAAGCACTACTGATTATAATGCAATAATAATGTGCTACGCTGGAGATGTTTTTCTGCTCTCCACACACAGTTCAGCATCAGCTACTATATCTACTATGTCAATATCTATTTAGCTATTATAATGACAGAAATCCCCAGGACCTTGTTTCAGTTTTACAGGCAGACTGATGAATTAAACCCATATGACAAAAAGCCATTGGATTTCACAAGCTAGTGGAAGAGTGACTATCTAAGAGACAGGTCCACAGGTCTTTTTTTCTTATCCACCGCAGAGGTCAGAGATCAGCCACATAACAGCTCTACAGAAGCTTGTATGGCTTTAAATTCTTGCCCTTCAGCAGTGATGAAGCTTGCCATCATGAATGAGTGTGTGTGTGTGGTGCTACCAGTGTTTCAACTGATCCAAGCTGAAGCCAGCAGTCCAGTGTGTCTCTGTGCAGGTATTCCAGTCATCAGTGGCAGCTGCAGGATGATGACATGACAGCCAGCCAGCGACACACATCTCCACACAGCAGGCACAGTAGGAGCTTAGGAGACACACAGCTATAATTAAATTTTTCTTTATATCTCTTCTGTCTCCCCATATAATTGTTGAATATCTGTGCAAAAAGCTGGTTCTTTGTTCTGTAAGATTTTGAGAAACTTACACCAAATGTGAAAATTTATGTTTTACATCCCACAAATGTTCTGCCATCAAACTCCACTTTAGCAGTTAGCAAAGCTGCAGTGTGGGAACCCAGTGAGGGATCTTGTCTATGTCAATGTACTGGTGACGCCTACAAATTGGTTAGGGAAACCTGCGTGGAGCAGGTTGGGTTGTTGTGGAAAAGGATGAAACCTCCCACACATCCCAGAGAAATTAAAAAAAGATACCAAACAGCAAAATAGACTCAGGAATACTCTTTGGGTGAGACGTTTCCTTTAACAGCAGGTTGTGTATGCACAACAATAGATGAAATGATTAAGACAAATGTGATACTTTGGTGGATGTCTGCAGGGAAATTCTCTTTACCCCTGCTTGTCTCCATAGTGGGGCCAGAGGTCAGAGGTATCAGCTGCACACCGGTGAGTGCAAGCCTGTGCATACTGTTTGTCAATGTATTCTTTAATGTGTGCATGTGTGTGTGTGTGTGTGTGTGTGTACCTGTATGAGGCCACATCAGAAGGTGAGTTGTACAGCCACGTTCACTTTGGCTGCTTGCACACCAATCTGACTCTCTCTTGTTGCTAAGCAACTCCACATTGGCTGTCACAGACCCAATCACGATGGCAAGGAAAGCAAAGGTACCTGTCGCACATAAACAGACACACAAACCTTATAAAGAACTACCTAACTCCCTAGTAGAGGCCATTTCGCTCAGCACTGTCCATCTGAAACCAAGGTCAAAGATTATTGGCAGTACAGTCAAGTTTCACTTTGTTGTTGTTTCAATACTGGGTGTGTGTTTAATGTGTCTTGTGCACTTTTCTTTATGTGTGTAAAATTTGTGTATGAAGTTACGTGAGAGTAGTAGCAACTGTATAGATAACTAAAACAAACCAAAGCAGTGAGAGAAGGGCTGATCAAATCTGTATCAGCATGAAGCTTTGAGTACAAAGAGTTCCCATGTGCAACAGCGTGCATGTATGAGGATAACACACACACACACAGCCCCACAAACTCTCACAAGTGAATCGGGGAAGGTAGAGAACTGCCTTGACCTTTGCACATTACAGTGAGTTTACAGCTCCTTTTCCTGAGCTCCCCCGTTCATCTGAATGTCTCTATTATCCCAGCCCAGTTTTAAGACACTCATGGTCTGAATGTGTTTGAGTGTGTGTGTGTGTGTGAAAGAGGGAGACAGAGAGAAAGTGAGAGAGAGAGGAAGAGTAAATGAGAAAGAGAAATATTTTCTATCTTCTATTTTAATGTATTCCACTTTGCAAAAAGGATTGTTTTAGACATTCCAACTGAGAATGACACATGTAGATAGAAAGAAGCCAAAGACAATGCAAAGAGAGAAAAACTCATGCTTTACTTCCACAGTTGTTTTATTGTCCTTTTAATCTCACCACAATAAGAAATTGGAATGATATGTGAAAAGTCTTCAACAACAGCAAATTGTTAAAAAATGAAAGTCTGACTCGGGGATTATACAAGGCTGGATTATTAAAAAGGAAAAGCCAGTTTAGGTCATTAAAAGTAAAGAATGCCCTCTACAGAAACATTATCAACAGAAAATTCAAGAAAAAATGTCAAACTCTTTTGACTTATAAGTCAGCAACTTCTGGTTATATAGAGGGGAAATTTACCTTTACTAATACTACAAATAAAGTTAGTTCAGTATGTTCAAAAGTTCAAACCCAAAATGCAGTATTTCAAAACATGATACACACAGATCTAACAAGATACCCAAACAGTTTCATTTGTTCACAGTAAATGTAGAAACAAATGATTCAACAAAACAGATTCTTATGTCCTATGAATAGGAAAATACAACTGTCCACACAGCACTGATTCTTCAGTAGCGTATCTGTCTCAAAAGCAGCATGAGGTTTCTGATGCGTTCGGCACGGCAGCGAGGCGACTGGTGCAGCGGCAGCTCGAAGAAAGAGAAGGTGAAGCTCCGAGAGAAACTGAGGTTGGTGACGGGACGCAGCGGTGGGAGACGGGGAGGACGAGGCACCCGACGCTGGGGTAACACCCTCCGCCTCACCCGCAACCCTCTACCCCCTACACCTACAGAGACAGAGATGGACGAAGTGAAAGACCATTTTTTTGTTAGGAACATGGTTGTCATTAATCATATAACAGTAAACTGCTCCAGAAAGCTATTAAGTGAACCTTGAGTTAAGATTTGTTTTTGCCAAACTTCTTTTTCCAAGAATGAACTCACACTCAACAGAATGTTGTTACAGACATTGCCACAAATGCCATATACAGACATTATCACAAAACTATGAAAAAAGATATACACATATTCATCAAAATCTTAAAAAATGAAATTTTACACTTAAGTGAAAGATAAAACTATTTTAGCTGCATACAGGACTTACAAGGCCTACACCCATGGCCAACCCACACAGGTGTTTTCACTTGCCTGATTAGACCTCCTCTCAGGACTGAGCGGTCATGGAGATTGCACTTGATAAACACCTCCCTCACTCTCCTGAAAACATATATCTTTTTTAAGTATATTTTTATTCATATGGTATTTGGTTACTTCACATAATAGACCTTTTTCACTGGAGACATTTTGACGTTTCTTAGGAAGAAAAGCATAGGTGTAAATAATAATCTTAGTAAGTTAAGTGTTAGCCAAAATGCAGTATGCCGGTTTTAGCCTGCTATATTAGAGTGGGCTGGTAGAAATAATAGGTGAGAAACTTAAGCAGTAGGTAATCCAGAGGTTAGAGAAGCAGACCAGTAGTCCGAAGGTTGCCGGTTCGAATACCTGGCCAGATGGCACAAAAACTGTAGGGCTGTCAGAGTCAAGATCAGACGCAAACTCCTGCCAGTGTGCCCTCAAGACACGGAAACAGTCAGTTGAAGGTAAATCATATGCTTGCTTGTTAAATGCTATAACACATACTGTTGTCATGCTGTTGCTACCCTAGCCAAAAGCTAATGTTAGCTACATGCTAACACCAACCACTAAAATCATTTAGTGTAAAAGTGTTGTGTTCCTTAAGACAAAATTATCTTGTTAGCGTCGTTGTTTTGTTGTGTGTTTTTCAAATGTAACGGGCGGGCACACTGAACTGCAGGTTGCAGAAACTAGTGTGTTTACTCCTGCGACAGCAGCCCTCGTCCCATGCCTCCCGCTAAAGCACACAAATGCTGTATTTTGCACATTTATATTTCTGCAGATAGATAAATAGTTGTGGAACCAAATGTGTGTATAGTGACTTTTCTTGTATCTGAAAACAAATATATACTACTATATATGTAAAAAGACACTTAATGCTTATGCTTGTTTTACCATATTCTAATATTACAACGCTTTGAGGAAGCAGTGCGTCTCAATTTCATTGTACACCGGTAAGCTCAGTATTTGAAACAGGTGAGAGTGCATAAGTTAAAATAAGCAAAGGTCCTCATGCTGAATTACAGGTGATTTGTTTAATAAGTTAAAACAACAGAGTTAAGCAGCTGTGTGATGGGTGTAACCTAATGGGTGTAATTTGCCTAATCTTCGCAGGTCTTTAGACTGTGGTGGACATGCACACAACAATGGGCTGAAGGAACTTTTTAGTTCCCTGAAAAGTAGTTCCTGGGCATAAAAGTTCCGGGTTCTTTGGGTGGAAACGCGGCTAAAGAAAACAACTAAATCAACTAATTCAAGCCTTTATTCAAACTTCAATATAACTAATACATATATATATATATATATATATATATATATATATATATATTAAATACTTTTGTTATACACATTATTTTTTGGTGATTTACTTCCTTAATGAGAGAGAGAGAGGGAGAAAGAGAGAGAGGGAGAGGGAGAAAGAGAGACTAACTAACTGCCCCTTCTCAGACACACTCTGACCAGTCTCACAACAACACTGCTAAACCAATCAGAGTAAACCAAATTATAACACAATGTAAAGAAACCTATTTGGAACAGAAACTAAAAGCCAAAGTAGATCAAAATGTTATCTGGCCCTAAAAAGAGATTATGAATTGGCAGAATCTCTCTCTAATGTCAGAGATAGAAAGCAGAGACAGATCCTAACCAAGTACAGGCTCAGTGACCACAAACTGGCCTGGTCATTAATTTTCAGTGAGAGACGAGCGGGCAGGTAGGGAAGCGTAGGTGGAGCGACAAGCGGGCGTGATCCCGTGAAACTGTCGCGGGCGTGCTTGTCTCACACACACGCCTGCCGGCTGCCAGAGCTGAATTGGCTTTAACTGCTCTCAACACGACGGGCAGTGTGCCGTGCAAATCAATGGACGAGGGACTGATCCTTGCTGTTTGTGAGTTTCTTGAAATATACAGGCCTCATAAACAGGAGGGCTTTCAGATGGCAGACCATTGGCTCAAGACTAAATGTATCAGGTATTGTTATGTATAGTTTTAACTTAAGCTAGGCTACAAAAAAAAAAACAGTTGTAACAGCAGGATTACAGTGTAGCGTTGTTCTAGTCTTACTCGCCTTGCCTTTCTTGCAGCAAAGTCATCTATGACATCATCCTCAGACAGCTGTTGTGAGAAGACATGATTTACACTGTTGATGGAAGGTCCGCTGAGATGTAATTGCACCATAGTAGATCTCAGTTAGATTTTAAGCCTGGTTTTTTGAGGCAGACAGTAGATGGTTTGTGCAGCAGAAAAAGTGTATTTCTCAAAATCTTGTTGTAGGTTATTCACCTAAAACCTGAATAGTCTTTCAAACTTTCCCTAATGAATTATGGTGGGAGTAAACTCACGTTGACTCTAATTTTTTATTAAATTAGCGAACATTACTATCCTCCAAAGTAAGCAGTCTGCTCCAACTACTATGCAGTAGATAAAACTTTTAATTCATTACCTCTGTCTTTTTCCCATTTTCCCTCCTCTTCTTCTTCTTTTTCTTCCCTGGGTACCAGATGGCTTTGGTCTTTTTTGACATGGTGTAATTAGGCTATCATGCTAATGTTGTTGACAATGTTGTTGTCCTATCACGCTTCACATCGCCACCGGTCAGTGTCACTCACTAGTTAAGATAACTCCACCCGCACGCCCATCCTACCTCCTTCACTCAGTTAAGTCTAAGTGAGCAAAGGGGTGGGGGGAGTGATGCGCCCAGTGATGCTGCAGACAACCCAGAAAATAGGGCCTATTTAATAGGCTGTGTAGTTGTGTTTGTGTGGCATTTGTTCTGTAAGATTTCAAAATACTTCCCCCATTTGGGGCGCCTCCTATAGACGGACACTGCCCCTAGCAATCGCCTATGCCTCAATGCCTGATTGCACACTGTGCAGCGGATGGGTCTGCTTCAGAGCTCTGTGTGTTTGTGCCTGAACACCATAGATGTTTAAAGGGAACTGGATACAGTGTTGGAGGCAGTGCCCGGTTCATTTTTATTACCTGGATCTTCCGCATCATGCGGCCCATAGAGCAAGCGCAACTTTGGAGGTGGGCTGTAGGCTGCCCACCCAATTAGAAGATAGAAACGGGATTAGTATTTTCAATGCTATTTTTCCATTGGCTGAACAAAAGAAAATGTTTTTCTTAACTTTTGATTGGGTGAGCAAGATTGTCCATAGCTACCACTGGCCTCAATGCACAATACCAGGACCCTGAAACTGAAGCAGCTAAATGGAATTCAGCCATCATTAATTTCATTATTTACACCAGTGGTTTTCCTGTTCTGTCAAATTGTCTTCTGTGAAACAAATCCAGCTAGCTAGTACAAATGTTATTGTAACTAATGTTAGTCGGGTAAAGTGAAGTTAAAAGTTATTGTGTTGCACATGGTAATGCTGGGTTTTCAGTTAATATTCGAGCACCGATTTAGCATTAATTACGCTCCCCTCTAGGGTCGGATCAATCGTCTACTATCGCAAAAGCACTCACTTCATACTTTTAATAACATCTCTGTAACGGACGTATGTAGCGACTTACTTTAAAAACTGTCCTGCAGCGCACCATTCAGCCGTTACAACGAGCCATCACTTGTTCTTATAATACACCCCTTGTGGCTTGGTAATCCATCAAGGAAACACTGTTATTTTTGGACACTTTCGAAAAATAATAAAAGCGATAATTTGATGTTTTGTGTATCTAATGCCGCCTATACAAACAACTCTTTACTGTTTTGGTGAATGAGACTGCTGGCAAACATTTTGACTCTCTCCTCTCCAATCACAAGCTGTGTTATTAGGTTGTGAACGCAAAGTACTGCTCCGATGACGGTTGCAAAATGGCGTACTGCCGATTTACAAACGTGATTGTAGATATTTATGCTGTGTCCTGAGCATTTAGAAATCTACTGCAACACGGAAGCGACCTTCAGAGAGTAATGTGTCAAGAATGTTACCTGAAGTGTATTGAGCTCTCTTCATACATCAATGGTATTGAGCTACGTAATGATGTTCCTAAAAGTATGCACATTACGCATACAGTGGAATATGTGTTTTGGTGTTTTATGTGACGCGGTCGGCGAAAATGCAGGTTTCCGGTTAGTTGTGATAAAAATGTAAATAGTTCTGTTTGTGTAATAGTCTTTTTTTATTTGTTGTTTTTGCGCCTGAGGCCTTGGGCTACAAATGTGACGATGGTAAACTTTTGCACATAGTTGTTGTGGAAAAGGATTAAATTGTTGAAACATTAAAAATTCCGTTTTACTTTTTCTTTTGACTTCTTGGTCTAATAACGTTTATAAAAGCATTTGATATCACTACCTGCTTGTGCCTTACAGTACTGAATTTATACACATTTTTATATTAAGAGAGTCCAGGTCCCAGTAATAGGGGAAAAAATGTCTCAGACCCCAGAGTTTTTTTTTAAACATTATCTAATGTTACCTAACTAAGATTAGTTAGCTATTAACAGTTAGCTAGATATGATTGTTGGCTAGGTAATGGTTACCTTAATGTTAGCTAGAGTGCAGCTCATGTTATCCTGTTGGACAAGGTGACATTCAGAGCCAATAAATGACATGTAACGGATTATATGTTATTTGCATATCCTTTTGAATAAAACTGAAAACGGTGTGTTTTGATTGCTATGGATTTTCTTCATGTGTACCTGAATACACTTCCTTCAAAACTAATAGTATGACAAAGAAAGGTAGAAAAAATGATTTGGTACTGATTGAACTCAATAAAAAACGAGATCCCTTGGAAGGATGTGACTTCATTTGAATGTTTTAAGCCTGTTTCGTTTTATTTTTTTTCTTCCTGTGAGGCATTATAAACTTTACTTCATAAATCAAAACAATTAAAAGTTAAAATACTTTTGACATTATTTAAAAAAAAAACAAACAATCTTTTTAGCTTTGTTACATGCTTGGACATGAACATGATTGGCCCCTGTTCCAGACATACCTGCACTGTCCTGAGGCACTGCAACAGGTGAAGATGGAACCTCAGAGTTAAAACTTGAACTTGAAACTTCTTCGTCTTCGTTCTGTGTCCCACAATAAGGGGTGGACGGCGTAGGCTGAGGAGCAGGGGGAGGTGGAGGTGGGGGGATTGAGGTAAAGGACGATTCGGAGAGAGCCAGGCCTCCCCAAGGTGTCATGGTGGTGTCTGAGAGGAGGATGGAAGAAGGCCCCGGATGAGGGTGAGAGAAGGAGGGTGACGATGTTTGCTGCTGGCTGCGTTTTCGGTGATTAGCCTGATGAGGGCGCTGGAGAGCCGGGGAGGAGAGAGGTGGTTTGGCTGTGGTAAGAAAGGGGAGACGGAAGGAAAAAATAAAAAGATACAAGGTAGTGTAGTTGGTTGATAAACTGTTAACTGAAGTGGTCTGGCTTAAAACCCCATGTAGAAAAACATCTGTCCTGATGAAGTGTCCTTGAGCAAGACACACTGAATGCCTACATTTTTACTTTTTTGTAGCCCAATTTTAAAGCAGCACAAATCAACTTTGTGTATCAAGTAGGAGGAATAGATAATGTATTGAAAGTGAAAGGCTTATCCTCCCAGAAATAATGTGATATAACATCAGTGTTGTATCTCAAATCCATTATATATACTACTAATACTACTATAAATTATACACTCTGTAGTTCAAAGTGCACTATGGCAGTAAGCGTATATGAGACATTTCGAGTTTTTATGCTGACAGGAAATGGTACAAGCTGCACAGACTGCATCAACTACAGTTTTGGAATGCTACTGCCAATTTCAAACTTGACAATTGCATTTCATTGCGGGATATCAATGTCATACTCAAAACCTGAGGAATATTAACATGCATGCCGCACGTTCCGTGTGAAATTGTTACATACTACTACATACCCAGATAGATTTGATAAATACGTCTGAAATATTGGGATAAAGAATGTATTGGGCCAATTGCAGCTGAGAGGATTACATGTTCTTCTCTAAACCCAAACACAAACCCACTTTATAATTTTAGCTGATAAGGCAAGTTTTTGTTTACATAATATTTTACAAAAACAGCAGCATCAGCTTTGGAAAATATGATGACATAATAATGTTTATGGCCGTCAAATAAACAGATCCTTCAACCAGAAGAATAATATACTTGCCCTGAAGCTGTACCAAAGTTATTTGTTTTGAAAGAGAAAGACTGCTCTATAGGCAATTCTCTTCTATATAAAGGTATTTCTATGTGTCTATATATTAAAGACCAACAACAGCAAATGAGAGAAGAATAAAAGTTATTAAGGCTTTTTTCCTGCAGGGCCATTATGGTGAAAGATGGTGTTGATTAAAGATTTTCCATTAAAAAAAATCACTATAAAGTATTTTATTTTCTTCAACTGGTGTGCCTTCAGTAATATTCTCTCAAGGACCAAAGAGTTTGTTGTTATATGTTAAATTTTCAGTACAGGCGTTGTTAAGAAAACAGCACAAGTGAATAATCTGGACATCGTCATGAAAACTGATTTCATGCAAAGTGTGAAAACCATCAGTAAATGGCCTGCTGCACAACAGGTATAATCAATATTTCCTATTTTCATTTGTTTAAGAAATCTGATTTATGTTACATTAAAGCCCGTGTTTGCACGATTTGAAAATGATATACTTGAGTGACTCCCAATCGAAAAGACTTTGCACTTTTTAATATGGCCCTAACAATGAAACTTATGTATACAAAAACATTAGGTTTTGAGATTTTATAATTATAAAATGACAGCCATTAACTGATGATCAAGTATCTCCAAAATATGCTTGTGCATTCTCCACGCTCCTGCAGCATAATAGCTTCTGTAAATGGAGAGGTGTGTGGGTCATGAGTGGATCACCTGTTGTTTTACTCCCAGATGAACCAATGAGAGGCAGTCGTTCACGTGACATCACCAATCCAAGAACCTTACAGCAGAAATAAGTGTGGCTATTTAGCAAACATGTTTATAGTTTACAGTGTGCCTCTTTTATCATACACATTAAACTGCAGGAACAGTTCATACACACTGCAATACAAATGTGCATTGATTCTAAATGACAGTTTCGGCATGGCTCTTGAGATGGTAATGTAGGCCGGTTGGTCAGTCCACCACTTTGGTCAGGTCAAAGTTTTCATTCACTTATCCAATTAAATATCTCAACATTTACTAGATAGATTTGCACAAACATGGTAAACATGACCTTCTCACATTTTTACTGAGCATGTTAGCATGCTGACAGTAGCATTTAGATATATGCACCACTGTGCCTATATATACAGCTTCACAGAGCCACTAGCATGGCTGTAGACTCTTAGTATTGTTTCTTTACACTTCACTTTAATATTAAAAGAAATCCATTTTCAAAAATCCTCGTCACTAATCACTTGTTCCTTGACCCATGACTTAACTGTCCACCAAATATTGTTGAACTCTAATATGTTTTTGAGACCCTGAAAACAAAGATATAGTACTGAAAACATACTCACTTGGCAGATGTTGGAACCAAAAGAAAAGAAAAGTTTAACTTGTGGATGTGTGTAAAACTGTAAGGAAACAGCTTTTTATGTGAGAAAGAAACTCTTTAGGAACGCTTTAGAACAAAAATGGGATACAACAGAATGTAGATAGATTCGAAGGGAAGTTAAACCCTGGGTGTAGTTATTAAAAACCTTGTGCCAGATTCAGACTGTACTGTGGTTAAAGCAAATAGCAAATAATTGAACACATGTGAGCTTATGGTGCACTTTAGAGTCTCAGCAATCTTGCTAAAAACTATTTTTTCAGTTCAGTAAAATGTAACATTTAGCTCTTCTGTGAGTGTTAGTAACAGTTTGAAAGGGGAAATGAAGAAAGCTGAGTGCTCTGCCCTTACACCAAATGTGCTGATAAAGAGAGAGAAAGATAAGAAAAATCCTCTAAAATGAGGGACATCTTCTTGACACCAAGTTCATAAAAAGCTCGAATTTCTGAGTTGCAGATTAGGGTTAAGGTAAAAGACAGGAAATAAACACAGTGAATGGCACATCGTCAGGAGTAGTGATGGAAAGCTGTGAGAGAGTGTGTGTATACCTCTTTGATGGGTGTAAACTGTCACTGTACTTTGACAGCAAAACAGAAGTCACTTCCTCTCTCTCCACGTTTGAAGACTTAAGATGACTAATTAGGATGAAATCTTTTTATAAAAATACACATCCTGGTCTTGGAAAGCATCTTCCTCTCTGTGTCTTATCTTACACTCCCTCACTCATCAATTAGTCCTTTCCTTCATTTTTTTCTGCCTTGTCTCTCCTGTAATTTCCTCACTCCTCTGTGCCTATCTGTCTTTCCCTCTCTTCTGTGACCCAACAAACACCAGCAGTGACGGTCATTGCAGCAGGTGCCTTCTCCATTTCTGCACCCCACTCCTCGCCAGCCTCATTTATACCTTGTCAGCACTGGTGCTTTCACTCTCCCTCTACTCTTTTCTTTCACTCTTTCCTCCCCTTGTAAGTGATAGTGCTGGTTACACAGGTACTTTGGCTCTTTCTTTCCCTCCCTCTGCCTTTTCTTTCTATCCCTAGGAACAAAGGCGAGAAGGCGATACCACCTTCCTCTCTTTTTGTGAGTGGCAGGAGTAATTAACATAGGAGCTTTCATTCCCTCTCTCCCCAGGTCCCTCCTTTTTCCATCTTTTCTCCTACCCTCTCTCTTTCTCCCCCTTCACTGTTCATTTTCAGGGTGACATTAGCTTTCCTTCTTCCTCGCTCTTCGTCCTTCTTTCTCTCCACTGTGAGTGGCAGGTGGTTAGATGGGTGCTTGACAAAAGGCAATGTGAGACGAGGCTAAAATATTAAAATATTCATGGATACCTGCAGTGGGCCCTTTCATCGGCTCTGACCCCCATCTAGCTCTCCACACACATGCACACACACACACACACACCCACACACACTAATCTATAGTGGCACAGGTGAACATGCTGCTAGCTGTCTCACACTTCATCTGACACAGCTACATTTGCATACCAGGCAGACAGACAGACACACACACACAGCAAATATGCAAATACTTGTGTGCATACAGTATCATATCAGCCTGCAGTGCAGTATTAGTATTTCATATCACAACAACTTCTGTTTCAACAGTGCTAAAGTAGCATTTCAGAACACATGCACATGCATCCACATAATATAATCACAGTATGAGTGGGCATGATTATACAAACTCGCACTTTCGACCAAACACACACTCCATGTTCACACTCTTGACTTAATGGTGTATAAAAATAGAGTCTTAATAATCCCAAAACAAATACTATTTCCTAACTCTGTGGCTGGATGCAAAACACTGTGCATGCACAGTCACACACACAAACACGTTTTTTCTACTGTGTATTACACATGGTTAACAGTTCTGTTCTTAACATTAAAGCAAAGTGTGACTAGAAAACCAAATAGCTGCAATACAAATACATACACTGACACACAGTTTGGTACTTCTATCCATGTGGGGACCATCGCTGACTAATGTCATTTCCTTGCCACTAACGGTAACCTTAACCGCCACAACTACACACCTAACCCCAACCCTTAACCTAATTGTAACCCTAAGCCTAATTCCAAGTCTAAACCCCCAGACAGCCTTTGAAGAACTGAGGACTAGACAAAAACCTCATGGGTGAACACTCAAATTGGTCCTCACAAATACTGTAAAAGTAGAAGAGCAAACACACCTGATAAGGTCAGTTCTCTGTAGAGCAGCAGTTCCAAACCTTTTTGGCTTGTGAGCCCTTGAAACTAACTGATGACCCATCATCACAGGTTATGTGTTGGAGTTATGAGCAGTTCAACCAGTGACTTTTTTTGTGAAGAAAAAGAGCAAGTATTAGAGAAAAATTCTCCCTAAATCAATCTTTTTTTGTTTTTTGTCTTATCTTGCAAAACCTTCAGGGTTTCTGGCTCCCAGGCTAGGAACCACAGCTCCAAAGGACTAGTCAGGTCTACTCACGGATACTTCCCACTCTGCAGTGATTAATCAATCTCTAAACAACTCCTGCAGTGATTGTGACATTGCACTCACTTGTAATAGCTTGGATATATTGCTTTTTTTATGTATACCATCCCGTGTTGTTTACCAGCTTTAAGTCTATCATGATGTCAGGATGATATTTTTTGTGGGCATGTGTGATTGGGGGGAAAAAGAAGCTCTTCACTAAAACAATCTGAAGAAAAATACCTTGCTCAAGGGAACATCAGGAGTGGGTGTTAAGACAGGGTTTTAACCATAAACTACATATAAATCTCCCAAATACTTTGTGGATTTTTCTGTGTGGAGACATTTGGTAAAGGCAGTCTTTGGTTTGGCCTTGCTCTTACTGAAAATTGCGTCCCAAGACTTAATATTTTTCTTATTGCTTTTTATTAAATCTTCACTGAACTGCAAAAACATGTACCCCATAAATAACGAAGAAAGCTGGAGAATAAATAAACTTTATTAAAAAATTACCAAAGTAAAATTCATTTGATATCAATTTATACAGCTGCAATCAAGGAATTTTACAGCTTATTCATAAATAATTATTTAAAATGTGTCCATTGAGAAAGTGACTTTGAACTGCCAGTATCTTTTGTTTCCATTTATGTTACTTTTCTTGTAAAGGTACTTTAATTCTGTGATTCACCTTCTCCTTTTCTTTTTCTTCTTGTAGTCCACATCTTTGCATCCATCTCTGTATTTCTGACTCGTAGTAATTGGAAGCCCTGGCCGCAGACCAGCACCCATCCCGTCTTTTCTCTCTCTCTTTTCTTGCTCTCACAGGAAGCCTTGAAACCCGTCTCAGTGTTTACCTCACTCTCTGTCTTACCCATGCTGTCAGTCTCTGTTTGATTTCTATGTTCACCAGCTGTCTTACCTCCCTTCTCATCCCTGGTCTTACAAACTGGGTCACCTGTCATGCTCACGGCTTCAACAAGTTCTCCACCCTCTGCCTCATCAGCTGTTTCCTTGTCCTTATTGGATCTCCCATCTGTCTTACCCTCTGCTGTTTTACACATCGTTCTTAATCCTGTCTGACTCCCTTTCCCTCTCCAAATTGCAATCTCCTGTCCAGACTCAAAACTTGTTTTCCTCTTTTTATCTCCTCCTTCCTCCTCTATCATCTGCCCCTCCCACACTGCAAGTCCTGCAGCATCTGCAACATGGGAGTACAGTGCCCCAATCTGGCTGATACCGGTACTACCAACCCTCCACAGGAAAACCCTCTGATCTGAAGAAGTGGAGACCAGGATGCCTGGTCTCAGGAGTTTCAGGGCAGTCAGAGGGGCAGCGTGAGCCAACGCGATGTGGGACTGGGAGTGAAGATGAAGATGAAGCTGGTTTGGTGGTTGGAACTGGGTTTGCAGAGAAATCAGGGGCTCAGAAATCTGAAAAAACTCTCTGCTGCCCCCAGTCTTCCCTTCTTCTGGGTACTGCACCCTAATCGTGGACACTGTCAGCTGCCCATCATCCCCTCCGCTAGCAACAGTTACCAGGCATCCACCCTCTTGTTGTCCCAGTTTCTCTTCCCAAACAGCCAATGAGTTGACGCCGCTCCGGTGGGCGGGAATGTTGAGGCATGGGATTGGTGGAGTCGGAGCATTGCTCGAAGTACTGGACGATAAGGAAGAAGCTTCAGTCAAATCCCACACTGCAATTTTGCCATCTGTTGCAGCACTGAACAGCAGCTTATACCTGAGAGAGAGAGAGAGAGAGAGAGAGAGAGAGAGAGAGAGAGAGAGAGAGAGAGAGAGAGAGAGAGAGAGAGAGAGAGAGAGAGAGAGAGAGAGAGAGAGAGAGAGAGAGAGAGAGACGTTAATACACACATGTACATGTGAAATTGCTTTCCTCATATTTTCCCAAAACAAAAACAATTGGAAATTGAAAGTTAACCTAAATCTACTGAGCTCTTAACATTACATTCCTATATTTGATCTGCAAGTCAATGCACTTTTCTAAAACAGTGTGCTTTAAAATAATAAAAATATATTAAAAAACGATCAGTGGTCTCATTCTGAGGGTTCCTACAAAGCAAGACTAACAATGACTTGTAATGAAGGTGCCAAAATTCACCAAATTCATGTTCTGGAAATAAAAACATGGAACAAACACTGGCTCACCTTTTGCCTTTTCCATCCTCCAGGCTGCAGGCGGCAACACTAAGCACACAGCGCTGGTGGTAAAATGTCTCCCACAACAAATCAATTTGACATTTATCTTCACTGAGTGAGAACAATCTGGAAAAGACAGTAATGGAGGTGAGAAGACAAAAAAGGAGAGAGCAAGAAAAGCTTTATAAGACAAACAGTGTATTATAAAATAAAATTAAGTGACACAAGAGAATTTAAGGTTGAGGAAACAGCATCTAAAGAGAGATGACGGAACACATGGAGCAGAGTAAATATCTTCAGCCACATTCAAGATATATTTTGCCAAGTAACATATTTCAACACACTTTCTCTCACATTCAGTAACAAAAATCACTATGATGATGATTAAGATAAGTTGAGGCAAACTTAAAAAGAAACTTTAATATCAAAGCTCTTAGGGTTCTAACACAACTGAAGTATGACTATAATTGTATTCTATCACAGAAAGCGGAGTTCTCTCTCTTCAGATAGGGGATAAAGCAGGTAAATTATTGGAAAACTGCTTAAAACAGAAAGAACAAAGATCATCTCTTATTTTGGCCATTATATCTGAAAAGGGGGAACTAAAAACCAAATCCATAGATATTAACAATATGTTTAGAGAGTTCTATGTGGCACTATATACAGCGGCCTCTCAACATAATAACGAGTATATGAAAACATTTTTTGAGAGATTAGACCTTCCTAAATTCATAGAATCTCAAACAAAAGACCTTGACCACCCAATAATCAGTGAAGAAATTGTTAGTGTTATAAAGGGACTGTCGAATGATAAAGCTCCAGGGCCAGATGGCTTTACAGCGAAAAAAAGCTATACCTCTGAACTGACCCCTTTACTACTTGGTATGTACAACGAGGCATTCGAAAGTGGGGAGCTGCCAGCCACTCTGTCACAAGTCTTAATTACACTCTCAAAAAAGACAAGGATCCTTATGACTGAAAGAGTTATCGTCCAATTTCCCTTATTCCATTAGATACCAAGATGTTTTCTAAAATTCTTGCAAATAGGCTGGAGAAGGTAATGACCTCTCTGGTACATGAAGATCAAGTAGGTTTCATTCATAAACGTATTTCTTCAGATAGCATTAGACATTCCAGTTCACAAAAAATGTTTGATAGGGTGGCATGGGGATATTTGTTTAGGACCGAAGAGATTTTTGGATTTGCGAAGATATTTATTAAGTGGGTACGTCTACTATATAATCGTCCAGAGGTACAAACCAATGGGTATACATATTCATACTTTGAATTGGGAAGGGGTACACGTCAGGGATCAGTCGGAAGAGTTGGAACAGTTTTGCTGTGATGGTCACCAACCTGAGCGCACCGTCGCTGCAGGCCAGAGCCAGAGGACCACAGTCGGTCTTCTCATCCACTACCACTACAGACATGTACCTGAAAACACACAGACACAACTGGTAAGACTGGATGCTGGAGTGAAGAAAGGAAGGAAGGAAGTGGATAAAGACAAAAGATAGGAAGAAGGAAAAATCCATCTCTTTATTAATGAAATTCCCTCTACATATGTGCACAAAATAAATACAGGTAGGATGACACTGCTTCTTTATGTATATCAATTCAATTTCTGCTCATGCCTCCTATATTTCAACCATTTACTTGCCTTGTTTCTGGGTCCATTTTCACCGTCTTGTGACGGTTCTGCCTCCTCTCCCACTGTTCGTCCAATCGGTGACTGGCCACCTGGATCACCTGGCAGGTGGGAACCAGCATCTGCCTGTCCCAGCTGATCAACAGCCGGTAACACTGCATTTGAGCTCGCCCGCCAGCTGACACAAGCAGAGCAGAGAGAGACCGTGTCTGGTTTTCATATCCTCCCTCTGGGTGTGTTACCGCTGTCACTGTCCGAACGCTTGAGATGTGGTCAGTAATAACTGAGAGAACTTTGATGCTGCCAGAGTTGGGATGCACCGCCAGGACGGTTAAGCTAGTGTCCTCTCCTCCCGTCACCACTATCTCCCAATGCCCTTCCTCTTCCTCCACATCCTTTACTTCATCTTTGAGCCTATCCTTTCCCTCAATTGGGATCAAATGTCCAGTACTCTTTGTTTGAATCTCATTCCCAATTCCCTTTATCCTCCCCAGCCTGCATACACACCCAATCCCCCTCCCATGGACGCCTTCTCTCAGGCCCCATCCTCCAGTCCTTCCTGCCTTCCCAGCACAGCTTGGTGTCTCTCCAGGGGGTTGCGAAGCCAGGACAGCCCCCTGCTTGATGAAGACTAGAGCACCATATCCGAGCCAAAACCCTTTGTGGGACGACCAGAGACTCCAAGAGCGATGCCCCCCACCACAAGGCACTGCTAATAGCCTCTCCTGCCTCACCGGGTCCCAAACCACAAAGTGGACAGCATGAAAGCCAACCATGACGAACCTGGCTTCTCTTCCCTTGTTCTCTGTCTTTTTTTCTTCTCCTCTAAAGCTCCCCTCCTCTTTCCCCTCCTCTGTAACCTCCAGCTGTTCTGTCAAATTGTGTTTCTTTGTCTTGTAGTGGTTCTTACATTCCTCTCCGAGCTCTTCCTCCTCCTCTTCCTCCTCCTCCTCCTCTTCCACTGGAATTTCAGGTTCAAGAATCAAAACCCTCTCTAGCCACTCCATACCCTTGCAGGCCCGCTGGAATCTGAGAACCTCCAGCTGAAGCCCTCCCTTGTTCCCTACACTCTTTCCATTACTCTTTTCTTCAGGTTTTTCTGGTGGTATTGGATGCACTCTGAAGACCCTCACACAGCCGTCCCTGCCGGTGCTGTAGAGCAGTCCCTGGTATTCACACACTGAAGTGACACCCTGTTTTCCATGCACTCCGAACAGGCAGCTCAGTGGGTGCAGTGTTAGGTCATCTACTTCTTTTCTTTCTCTCTTCTCCATAATTTTGCCTTTTCTGTCTCCACCGCTTCCATTTTCTTCAGCTTCAACCCTTTGATCATCACTTTGTTTCCTGCCTGTCAGCAAGCCTTCATCCATCCTTTTGTCATCTCCAGTCTTTTGCTCCAGTTTTCCTCCTTCCTGAAATAAAAGCAGGGACCCTCTCCTGTCCCCACACACCCACAGCACCCCCTGTGATGTGGAGTGGAGGGGTACTGCAGCTGTCAGCCAGCGTTTGGAGCAGGGGGGAAGGATGAAAGGAGGAAGGGGATTTACACTGAGAGCTAAGGAACAGTTTTCATCTAATTTTACTTCTATACACCAGCGATAGACAAGTCCTTCAGCACCTGATGCTAGCAAATACAAGTGTTTTTTTGCCTCTTGCCAAATAAGACTATGGATCTTCCTTGATCCTCCTGTGAGAAGAATCCCACACTGAGGATGAGAGATGGGAAAGACTTGTATGGACCCACTGAGGTTTCCCACAGCACACAAATTAACTTTTGCTGTTGAGTCTTTCACACTGACAGGTATTGTTTCCATCACACAATAAGATTGAAACTCTGGTGTCCCTCGCCAGACCATCTCCCACTGCCCTTTGCTGTATTGGTAAACTATTCCTTGGTCAGTGCAAACCACAAACTTACTCTGACTCCAACTTGCATTTTCATTCTCTTCCGCTGCTATACAAACCACTTTAGGCAAGCCTTGACCAGGAAATTTCAGGTCACTTAGCTTCTCTGTCACTGCTTCCTCCATTCTCTCCTTCCTCTCCTCACTCCCTTCCACCCTCCACAACCTCACCCCTCCATCTGCCCCCCCTGTAGCCACCCATCTCCCTTCATCTCCTGTTCCATCACTGACTGCGAGTGCACGAACCCCCCCTGCTCGGTGTCCCTTCAACGTACGAACCACCTTGCCACCTCCAGCCCAGCCCCAGACTAAACAGGCCCCGTCTTCCCCAGCACTGAACACATTCCCTGGGGAGAGACGCACCAAAAACACCCTAGCCTGGTGTCCATATAGGACCCTTAAACAAACTGGGTTCAAGTCCCCACATTTTCCTCCAGGGCCCCCTAAACCACCAACACCCCACACCCTTACACTGCGGTCATCAGAGGCTGAAGCCAGCCATCCTTTCTCCTGGAGGTAAGAGATGCTGAAGATGACCCCGCTGTGGCCCAGAAGACGTCTCTCAACTGAAGCTTTGTGCTCAGAATTGCTATTTTTGTCATCTCCTCCAGGCTTCCAGAGAACCAGCTGGTTGAAAACAGTCCCTCCTACTAAGACTGTATCTGCCCAGGATTCATGTACCAGAAGGAGGGCAGAGTACAGCAGACACCCCTCGAGACAGGAGCGCTGAACCAGGGCATTTCCTGTAATGACATCCAGGAGAAGAGCGCTATTGTGGGCTACAGCCACACAGAGCAATGAGTGTTTGTCTCCAGAGAGCCAGCGGACATCCAGGGCCCAGTCCTGCAGGTCCATGAGGGGACCCAGAATCTCCAAGTGCCGATGCTCCCCATCCTGGAGATCCACATGGAGCCTCACCAGCCTCACAGCCTTGCCTCCAAACACTGCTAGGTCATAGAAGTTGGGCTCAGAGATGGAGCTCAGTTCTGGGGATTGACAGACGAGAAGCGATTTTGTGAATTTATGAGTTAATAAATACAAAAACATCTGTAAAAAACAATCAGAGGGCTCAGTGAGTGCAAACTGTTTACTAAAACTGGACAGAGTTATCTGTCCATCTTATTTCACTCAAATCGGCTAGACTTTTTTTTTATACAAAAGTGAAGAAATAAATCAACCTCTCTGAACACAACAGAAGAAATTTGTTTTTATATAAGAAAACAGTGAAAACAAACATCTTCATGTGCTAACCATCTTTCTCCTCCCCATAGGTTCCTGTGGCAGAGCTCTGTGTTGGGACAGTCGCCAGACTTCTAGGTCTTATCCCATGGATTCTGTAGTGTTGGAGCACACTCAGTGAGACACAGGCTTTAGGGCGAGGTTGGAGACCATACACCGTCAAGACTGGACCCTCACCTGCCAGGAAATTCAGTAGAGATGGGCAGATGATACGGAAACTCAAGCTTGTTTCACTCCTGTGAAGCACACTGTTTTAATACATTGTGTCAGAGCTTGTGTCAAAATGAAGAATACTATGTGACTGATGAGGTCCAAAGCTTCAAACGTCATTGGTTCTTCAGAAAGCGCTTCATTCAGTTTGACAGTTTTTAAAGTGTTGCAGCTAAGACATAACATTTATACCTGAAATACCAAGTAATAATGTAATAAAAGTAATAGGCTAATCTAATGAATATCACATCACATTGCGACTCATATGACATAGTGATGCTGGACCTAAACTATAACAAAACAGTACATTCATATTTCATGTCAGAATCTTTTTTATATCTAGGCTTTTTGGCAATAGATTAGATTTTACTGTAACATATTGCACAATAAGGTCTACATTTAATGCAGTACTTCTGAACAAAAGTATAACAGATTTGGTGATGACACGCAGGCTTCTTGGACTTTTACTTAACATATGTGAGACTTAAACTATTAAAATCAGACAGGTGTCATAGTGCTTCAGCTCCAGTGTTAAAGGGCTGCCTTGACAAACCACATTTAAAGCTCAACCTGTTCTACCCCTGCATTTGTAGTAAGACTAGTACAAAAACGCATAACTATATAGGCCAATATGGTTGGGATATTGTGATATTTACACTAGAAATGTCACTTCTATATTGAGTGACACTGCTGCCTACCTGTCAGTAGAAATGCATCCTGAAGGAACTCCAGAGCTGTGACTGGAGCTACCAGGGCTGCTGTCTCCATCTCTTAATGAATAATAACTTTCATTCAAGACACATTATCAATGTTGCCTGAAAGATATAGAGTTACAACACACACTTGTTAAAGATGGTAGAACCAGAAAGATGGCAAACAGGCAGTGTGGTTGGCTGGCATTTTAAAAATGAAAATGTTGATCTGTGTTGAGTCATAATTAGCCTTTCAGTTAGCAAAACAAGCTAACAGCAAGAGCGATTGTCGCGTTATTTAGTGGGTAAAAATCATGAAAAGTAACTTTTCTAGGTCAGTATCAATGCCGCTACATGGTTTACTTACAAAAAGCCTCAAACGCCACATAAATATATTTCAAATCTGCATTAAAACATATATATTTGCATCCACGATTCGTAATCTACTACCCATGTGTTTCTGTTCTGTCTTCCCATGCTACGTTTTAACCAATCAGACCACACTGCTGGCTTCCTGAACGCTGATTGGTTAGAAAAAAAAGGTTAGCCGTATTTGTATTGGAGAAAGCGACATATGTGACTGACGTTGAGTTGTGCTGCCTCTAGTGTTTACTGGAAAAATAGGTTGCTTCGCAATTTCGCATCAGTCATAGGCATTTATTTTAAAATTAGTGATAGGCTTGTTATTCTGTTTTTTGGTTGCTTTAACTTTCGTTGACACTTATTTAGACACGTTTTTTCTTTACTACAGCAGCAGATACAATTATGCTGTTTCTGCACTCAATGCTTTGAGTAACAGAGTATTTTAGAACTATCAGAGGGAGCCATATGACGCAGCTCAATATATCAATGCTGCTTTGTAGATATTTTTTAACTCTTTACCAAAAATACATAGAGCAATTTCCATCAATATGCATAGTTGAGTTAACTCAGTTTGATCTTCGAGTAGTCCATGAACGCAACAGGAGGCAGTACCAGGTAAGAGGCTGCGTCTGACCGTTAGGTAGCGGTCCAGCTAACTTCACGGCAACTATGCCTGGAAAATGTAAATTCCAAGAGTCCTGGCTTGCCAAGGGAATTTACAAGGACTGGCTGGTTAAGGACGTCCAAGACATTCACTTCGCCCGATGCAGGGCCTGTTGTAAATCAATCAAACTTCAGACCATGGGCGAGGCTGCACTCACCAGCCACGCAGGGGGAGCCGGCCACAAAGCAGCGGTCCGCAAGCTAGCGGAAGGTAACGTTAGCTTAGCTTCAATTTTAAAACGGTAAACAGCTTAAGAAGCATGCTAAAAATGTTCAATTAGTATTTGTGAATACATGTGATTCATTTCCGTTGTTAAGCTGTTATAAAAGTGGGTTGTGTTGTAGCACTTCTGTAGTGGGCGGTGGGTGTGTATTTGTCTACAACAACAGTCTAGACGTGTGTGAGTCGACCACAGGTTTTTCCTCTGGACATGTATTCTTAATGTGCATGTATTAGATTTTCTCATGACAACACGTACAACGAAGCACACCTTGTAGTGTGTGATATATAGTTATGTTTAATGGTTTTCATTTACTGTCTTTTAGGTTTTATATGCCGTAGGCTACTATTAGAGCTTTAGAAACACCACAATAGCCAACACTTCCCTGCAGTGCAGATGAGGAGCACCCGTAGTTGAACATCTGCAGTCTGCTGAAGTGTCCTTGAGCAAGCGTTCCTCCCAGGGGAACAACTTAGGTTCAGGTCATCAGGTTCATGGTCGGCAGTTTTGATAATGTGTTTTCATTATGACCCTGAATACCTTTTTTTTTTAAACTTATATTCTATTAATCTACCAATGATGTAACTAAATTCTGTTAAACAGGATTTTAAGATAATTCCTCATGGATTAATTATTGTATTTTAATATATTGAAGTATATTAATGGATTTTCAGCACAGTTCAAAAGGTTATAAGGGGTAAAAAAAAACAAAAAACTTTAAAAGTTACCAAATAGCACAACAGCCATCCATTAATTTGTACTTTTAAAAGGTTGTACCTTAATATTTTAATTATGGTAAGGTAATGTTGTAATGGTAGTTGTTTTTGTTTGTTGTTAGTTTGTTTTTGTTTTGTTTTTAACCAAAAACCTGTGAGTCCATGTAGAAACGCCATTAATAACCCCTTAATAAATCAGAATCCATGAATTAAGTAATCTGTTAATAACCAAATATTTACCAAGTAACAAAGCCACCCCTGAATGGTTGTGGTCATCTGGACACTGTTTTCAGAATCAAGACGTTTCGGCTCCCATCCGGAAGTCATTCTCAATTGTGAAAATGGTCTGAGAACTCAGAAATTTAAGCTACTCTGTGTTACTTAAGCCTTGCCCTCGGGGAGGAGTCTTCCTGAGTGTCTGCTGTTTACCCTGCCTAGTTTCACCTGAAACTGACCTTCTTTTGTTTCCATGATGGCCCAGTAATCACGCCTATTGTTTTCTGGCTGCACCTCCCTCATCACTGTTAAGTACCTGATTAGCTTATGATTGGCTTGACTATGGTGTTAATACACTGTGGTAAACGGTTGGCAAGTTGAATTTCAGACCGCCATTTCTGTTTAAAGAGGGGTTTTCTTTTTTCACAAAAATGGCTTCTTTGACTCCTCTTTCAAACCAACAGTGACGACACGCTAACTCGGGATTGCAGAGCGCCATGCATTTGCATCTAAAAGCTACAAACCACACATTTGAAGACAGTGAGGTGAAGATTTTAAGTAGAGAGAAAAGTTGGTTTGAAAGAGGAGTCAAAGAAGCCATTTTTGTGAAAAAAGAAAACCCCTCTTTAAACAGAAATGGCGGTCTGGGATTGAGAATGACTTCCGGATGGGAGCTGAAACGTCTTGATTCTGAAAACAGTGTCCAGATGACTACGACTGAAACCTTTTCTACGATGGAACACTCCTGGACGAATGAGGGACTACACCGTCTAGTTTGTCAAATGGTTAAATTTATAAGGAAGTCACACTGTAAACGGATTGAATAATCCCTGAATTTAATGTTTACATATTAAAGTGTAGGATTTCTAACTACTCAATATTGCCATTACAGAACTCTTCCTGAAATTACTTTACAGTAAATTTGAGGCTGACTTTGTGGACTTTTTCATTGTTTAAGTAAAGATTTACAGCCCAAAATAGATGTCTGTCCATTTGCAATCATGCTTCATTACTTACAAAGTCTGAACAGTTTTATTGGTGTTGAGTGGGTTGCAAACACTGATAAGTCAGGAATTTAATTTCCACTTGCTATTATCCATTCTAGTATGGAGACGTGTGTGTTTGTGTATTTTGGTATGAAGGGGGTGTTGTACCTGCTTCCACCAGAGGAAGGCGTTCTATGCTTATTTTCCTGAAACACATTTACCTGCTGTCCCCCCCTGACTGTCTCCCTGTCCTTTTTTGTTATTAGCAGGCAATTTGATGATGATAAATGCTGCTGGGCAGATGAATGGCAGTGTGAATCAGGTAAATATTAAAAATTGATCCTTCTGGTTTACATTTATTTTAGACACAATTCATTTTATTAATTTTACATGAGCAGAATTTAAACCAACAAACAACATTAAGGTAAACCTGGAGCAGCTCATGTTAATGGACAGCTATGATTCATAAACTAACATTCATGCTTGAAATGACAAATGTTCCATCAGTGTAAAGTAATAATTTAAAATACTCTTTGTTATCGCCGTCTCAGGATGAGGACAGCAAGGAGCAAGTGGCCATCTGCCTTCAACGTGATGCCTTGGACAGAATAACAGGCAGCGACTGGTCAGATCTGCACCACAGCCCCACTACAAACTCCACCTCCCACAATGCAGAGCTACAGGATGTGACATTTCCTGCTGCCTTCTTCACATCACCAGGTACCCACAGATAAAGCTCTGCAAGCTGCCACAATATTTGTTGCCTAGAAACACTTGCTCACTGAACTGACAAATATTGGTGTCAGTCTGGACCTTGGAATGAATATGTATACATAAACTGTGATATTCCAGTATTAACATGATTAAGACAGTGCTCTTAATAAAGAAACTGTCATAAACAACACTGAATAATTACCTATAGCTTGATAAGAACATTTATAAAGGTTGTTCATTGTAATAAAAGCAATGTGTTTGAATCTGCATACAGATTTTGTTGTTTTGAAATGAAAAAATGCTGTTAAATTATGTATATATAATATTGGCAAGTGAAAAATGTGAGTTTGCACTCAAATCAGTATTTACATTTCTATATAATATTATTTGAAGATATTTTTGTTACCACAAACATGTTCAATGATGCATTCTAGTTTCAGCTTTTACATACAAAAGGAATAAACATTGAATTTCAGGTATAAGCTAAGTTGTTCCTTCCACATGACAGTACTGAATCAAGTGATATATGCAATAAAAGTCCATTTATTAGTTGATGACATTTTAGTTTAGATAATTAAGGTTGGTAATTTCATGTCAAACAATATCCATTCCTCTATTTCAGAGAGCCACATTGTCAGCAGTAGTGTAATGATATACTGTATATGGAAGCACCTGCATTTGCTATGTTTCTCTACTCTGTTATTCAGATTTTTTCCTTTATTGGATTTCAAGTCTTTTCAGGCTTTCAAGTCTATTTCTATCTGCTGAACATGAGGTTGTGCAAACTACCAGAGTGCACATCTCAGCAATGGCCTGAAGTGCACAAATCTGTACAAACCTGTGCCAACCAATCCCAACTAATAGTTCTCTATTAAGCATTGGCAAAATATGGCATACTAACTGCATCTATACTGGAATCTGTTTATAATCAATGTTTAAACTATGCTGTATTACATGAAACGTGCCAAAGATTGAAGTAGACATACAGTACTGCACTAAAGTATATATCTCAACCCAAACAATTTTGGGTGGCATGCAACAAACAATACATGTGTTAAGTATTAAAATAATTAAATAAGCAAGAAAATGGTCATATAACATATACACAAATGTGTTTCCATCACTTTAAAGCAATATAGTTTGCTATAGTTTTTGTAGTTTCTACACAAATTGAGTAAGGTATTGGGAAAAAAATAATAATTTGTGGAAAAGTACCCATTAGAAAATCTGCCAAAGGTTAGCTTAAATATCCCTGTGTATTAGATAATAGTTACTTCAAACACTACTTAGAAGCTTATTACAAGTATCTATGGGTGACCACTAGTCCAGACACACCCCAGGGAGAGGATATAATGAAAGAAAGATGATTTCCAGGGAAGGCACTTTCCCGGTTTTGAACAACAGCAGTCCATTGCTTTAAGAGGTGATAACCATTAATAAGCTGCCAGTCAGCAAGGTCTATCATATCAAAACCTAATCTAGGGATGTATAGGAATTAAAAAATCACAACTAGAATTTGATGGAGATGATGGTACCGGTATGTTAAATTTTGAATCTGAGCCCATGGCCTAATTGTTTAGGTTACCATTACTGAGGATGAGGAGGAAGGAGTGGAATTATAGACACATCACAAGAGAGTAACTCCTGTACTCTAACTCCAACCACAAATTTATATTTAAATAGACAATGTTTCCCATTGGAATTTTATTACGTATTAAAATAAATCTACCATTATCAATTTCAAATCAAAAATAAATATTTTCCTATTACCTGTAGTGCTATTTATCCATTTAGATTGTTTTGGTGTGAGTTGCCGAGTTCTGAAGATATCGGCCGTAGCAATGTCTGTATTTTTTGAAAATAATGGGACTATATGGCACTTGGCTTGTGGTGCTCAAAGCGACATTTGAAAAACTCAACAGCATTGTCTGTTTCCAGAAATGACCCGGTTACTCAAGATAATCCACAGATTTGTTGTCAGCAGTTTCATGTAGGAACTGTTTTCTAGTTCCGGGTCATTTCTGGAAATAGACAATGCTGTTGAGTTTTTCAAATGTCACTTTGAGCATGATTTCTGGAAAGAGACGTTCTTGAGTTTTTCGAATGTATTTTTTTGGCGCTTTGAGAACCGCAAGCCGAGTGCCATATAGTCCTCAAAAAATGCAGACAGCTCTACGGCCGATATCTCCAAAACTTGGCAACTCACACCAAAACAATCTAGATGGATAAATAGCACTACAGGTAAGAGGAGAAATATGTATTTTTAATTTGGGGTGAACTGTCCCTTTTTAAGTAAATTTGTGGTTGAAGTCAATGTACAGGCAGGTGTCTGGAAGCTTACAACATCCCTTTTGTTAAACGTTAATAAACATTACAAGAAGTGTCCGTTCCTTGTCCTAATATTTAGATACTAATAAATGAGTGATGAAACAGCCATGTTACAGGTCACCAGGGGTCATTGAATGGTGTAACGGATGGAAATGTCCAGTAAGGTTCCAGTAAATGGTAAATTGTTCCTTCCATTTAGCTAAATGCATTTAGCAATAGATATTGAACCAATGCACTCAGGGACACAAGGATCACCTCACTGACCTTTTGCAACTCTGACCTCGCAGGCACCTCCAGGCTTATCAGCCAGCGTCTCCACCCGTCAGGCAGCGAGACGGAGGAAGCGGACCGCCGCTCGACTCTGCACGACTGTGTAGACCTATCGAGACTGGAGCACCAGCAGAGAACAGAAGCTCTGGAGCAGCAGCAGCAGATGAAGATTCTGGAGTGGGAGAACAAGATGAAGGTGCTGGCGTGGGAGCAGGAACTGGTGAAGGAGAAGAGGAGAGCAGCCCGGCAGAAGGAGAAGGCCTTCAGGATGAAGAAGGCTTACTACAAAGCCAAGCTAAAGAGGATGGGCGAGGACGTGCCGCCATGTTCCTCCAGCAGCAGCGATGAAGAGGAGAAAACATCTGATCCGACAGGATGAACTATTTTAATAGTTGCGTTTTTATTAGTGCTTGTTTCATTCTTATATTCTTTTGTTTATATGCCATGGAACTGTTACAATTTTTATACATTTATTTGTACTTTAATGCAAAAGGAGGATTCTCGGTTGCTTTAAATCAGCTGTTCTTACACAAGGAGGGGAAATTACTTTTCCTGCTAAATGAGTAAAAGGCTTTTTTGGTTCTTTTGAGGTAGACTGCAGTTGTGAAAAGCATATGACAACATCTTACTCAAGTACAAGTACTGTTACTTAAAAGTAGAAGTAAAATTACTTGGGTTGCAGACTACTCAAAAGTACAAAAGTAGGTCTTTTGAAGACTGAGACAATATTCCATATGGTCAAAACGACTATCAACGAATCTCTCTGCAATGTGACTATCATCTTTTCTGTCTAAGTAAGCTTTCTCAAATATATTTAAACTAAACTAAATGAATACAACACTTCATTTAAGCTTAACCCAAGTGAAAGATGTAGTACTAATAGACCTATAAAAGTACATGGAAATGCTGTGAATGCTATGAAACACAAATACTTTGCACACCTTGTAGAAAAGCCTCAGAACTGTGTAAAAGGGTTGAGATATAAATCACCATTCTCCTGTTTTGTATTATCTGTCATTTTAATCATTTAATCAAATGTGGCCTCAGTATATTTAAAATAATAAATCTTCATTTATGTTTAAGGTGATAGTTTCTGTAAAGGTCAAAGCCTATTGTAGGGAGAACGTCATTTTAAAGAATGTGCTGAGATTACGTCTGATTACTACAGATGTAGAAATGAAATGACATTCCTAAATAGACAATCTTTTAACATGATTTTACTTGCCAAACTTCTTTTGCGGTGCATGTTAACATGAGTATGTATGCTTTAACATTTTTATTTGCTTTGTAAATAAATGTACATTTGGTACAAAGTTGGAGTTGACTACAGGCAGGTGAGAAATCAAAGAAAAAACCTGAATAAAAGAGTGGAGAAACATACACTACATGGCCAATAGTACAGTATTTGGACACCTGAACGTTACATATGTGATTGCTGAACATGTGCATTGTCACGCAGCTGTAACAGCCTCTGCTCTTCTAGGAAGGCTTTCCACAAGACTTTGGGGCCTGGCAGCAGGGATTTGCTCCCATTCAGCCACAAGAGGAATTAGTGAAGCCGACTACTGATGATCGGTGATGAGGCCAAAGGGGTTGCTCTGTGCAAGTTCTTCCACACCAAACTGGGAAAACCATTTCTTTATGGACCTGACTTTGGTTATTGTCATGTTGAAAAGAGTCTTGCCAAACTGTGACCACAAAGTTGGAAGCACACTTGGCAAAATATTGTTTGCTGTAGCATTAACATTTCCCATAACTGGAGGTATGGGAGTTTCAACTGTTATGTTAGTATAGTTATGTGCTGTAACTATTTCTAAGCTTTAGAGGTGCTGGTAGGCATCTTTCTGAATGCCAGGCAGTCGTCGCTAAGCTAAACTGAGCTATACTAATCGCCTCCTGGCTCCAGCTCCGAACTCAATGCAGAGACATAACGTGGTATTGATCTTCTCATCTAACTGCAAAAAAGTGAATAATCTAAATATTCCTTCAATCTGTCACAACATGTGTATGTTTTAAAGTAAACATTTTTTGTGTGTGTTTTACAAATATGAACATGTCTCATGGAGCTGCGACATGAGTCATACCATTAAAAATCTAACAGAAACATGTATCAGATTTAGTTTCAGCCCTAGCAGGTTTTAATCAAGGACTGACTATATTGTGTCTCAGCTGGGTGCGTCTGTCTTGGGTTGCTGTGAATCGAGGTGGCAGCTGAACATCTCTGACTTCTCTGAATGTGACAGAATACTTCGAGAGTCAAAAGAAGTCAGACAGAGAGCCTTCCAGAAAAATGTGTCCCTCTGCCAGGATGTTTCCTCTGCTCAGTTTTCCGCACCTGAAAATCTGAGAAAGTCTGTTCTCATGAATATGAAACAGCAAACCTCGTTCTGTCACACACACAGACACGAGCGCACACACACGCGCGCGCGCGCAGAGAATAAATATAAACACAGCCGGGTAGGAATAAGTTATTTTTTAATGTCCAACATTTCTCTTGTTTCCGCGGTAACAGGGGAACTGCTGTTTCCATGCCGCCGTCCCCTTGCCGACGGCGGGATAGAAGACATCCCATAATGAACACACAAATCTAACAAAGACAATCTCCGATCCCTCCTACTTTCCCCCACTATCACTTCCCCCTTTTTTAATTTTTCAGAGCAACGTTTTAGTCTCAACTCAGTCTTTTTGTCTCCCCTTACTTGTGTGGCTCCTATTGTTCTGAACCCGATTAACTTGAAACTGGAGTTTTCTGTAATTTCCCGTTACTGACGGCTGACTGTCTAAAAGCAGAAACATAACCAGTTAATGATCTGATTTTATGCTTGTGAGGCTTCAGCCTTGGATCTATAGCAGTGAACAGGAGGAAAAAGGTTTATTTTGGGACATATCTGCACTATTTACACCCATTACTCAACTTTTATTTTGGATATGTTTAGAGATGTTGGCATTCTGTCTGGAAAGGATAAATGCACCTATGTAGGATTGAAATTTCAATTTGTCTTGTATTTTTTTTCTCTCCAGATTTTACCTCCATGATTGGGTAAAGAAACCAATTTAAATGCTGAAAAGCCAAATGTCCTGCATCAGATTGTACTCCTAGGTGTAAACTGAGACATTTTTAACTTCACATTCCCCTCGTAGTCATCTGGACACTGTTTTCCGAATCAAGACGTTTCGGCTCCCATCCGGAAGTCATTCTCAATTGCGAAAAAATCGTCTTGATTCTGAAAACAGTGTCCAGATGACTGCGACTGAAACCTTTTCTACGATGGAACACTCCTGGACGAATGAGGGACTACACCGTCTTCACATTCCCCTCTTTTCTTCCATCTTTGAATTTGTTGTAGTGAGAGACTCAGATCATAAGAAAAATGTGAAAGAAGGGAACATTTGACAAAAACATTTCTTTAACAACAGCCTCTCATACAAACTGGCAACATAAATAATCAATACAATGTCAATAAATTATCAATAAAATAAATCTCATGTCTGTACAAGTTAAAGGTACTGTCAGTTGAAAATAAACAGATCTGTGAAGAAAAAAATAAGTAGAGTGAGAAGGAATCAAAAAGCATTTTTTGGCAATACTACTGTCATAAATAGGTTCACTTGTCACATCCCAGGGACGTGGGAATGATAAAGCAGCAGTCAGAACAGGGAGATATGTATTTGTGAGGTGTGTGAGATGTGTGTATGTGTTTATTTCCACTATATGCATTTCCATCTAGTTTTTTCTGTTTTTTTCTTCCTCTCTGCAATGAGTAACGTCCACGCCCTCCTCCCTACAGTTACATTTTGCACACAGTCATGGTTTCTGACCCAATTTGTTCTCTTTCTAACCTTGTCTGTTTTTGTACCTCATGGTTTATTCTTATACTTATTGTGCTCTAATTTAGCCTTCTTGTTTTTTATCCATTTTCTCTCTTGTTGTTTTAGTGTTATTACAAGTACAGTTTTTATGACCCACTGCAGTTCTTTGATTACAAAAAAAAAACATTTAGGTTAGCCACAATCCCTTAATCCCTCTGAAGGCTGGTGGAGACTGCCTGCCTGCCTCCATTGCTTACAAATGCCTGCGTGTTGTTACCTTAAGGCCTGAACTCAGTGCTTGCTCCAACAGCTGTGAGAGAGGAGCAGCTGCTGTTGGAAAGACCTGCATCTCAAAACCACTTAGAGGCTTTTAGCGTTGACACAACTGACATCTCTCCTCAGAAAACTGGTACAGTGCTGCAGAAGCTACGCTGTATCTTTCAAGAGACCTCACCTTGTACAGTAGTCTAAACAATGAGAAGAAATCTGTATTGTGTTCTGGTGCAAACCTCTTCATCAATGACAGCTCATAAGAGAAGTCAGAACTCAACAGATTTAGAGCTAGTGCCTCTGTGAGATTTTTCATATATAAAGGATATGCTGAAGTAATTTCCCAGCGATTGTGTTCAACCAAGCAAGTATATACTTCTGGCATGGGATTCATGTGCTACATACATGAGCTAATATATTCAGGTAGATACCATGCTGGATATGTACTGCAGGTCTGCTCTCAGGTCTCCAAACAAATATCTGAGCACACTAAGACGTGACTCATAATGCATTTTCTTCTGATGAGATAACTTCTGTTATGAATTGGCGCTATATATATAAAATTGAATTGAATTGAGCCACTCTCCTCCTACATGCCAAATCAAAATCCACTTGCTTATACAGTATGCAGCCAAATAAAATACCAACCACAGTGTTAGGTTGTAGCGCAGATCTAGGGCCTCCTTAATAAAAACAATTTTTCACGATTGGAACAAAACTGTGAATTACATCTATAGCAATCACACCCTGCACACGTCATTTTTATCACAGGAAACTGGAGAACTTGTATCGTACTGATTTTAAGCAGTTGTCCCTTTGGCTTGGATTTGCACAGAACTTCTGCATGAGAAGCTTTTATAAATGAGTCTCCTGGATGCTGCCGGAGAGATTTGGCTGTTCCTGTGGCGTCTCTTGAGGCAGGCTGAGTTGTGATGCATCAAAGTGCAAGATACCTTGAGGGGCTTTAAATGGTTGTTACATGATACAGCCTCATACAGAGAGGCAGACAGATCTACCTTCACCCACCAGGTTTCTGGAACACTAAAGATAATGGTCTTGTAATATCAATTGACTGATATGGTCTGGTTCAGACAGCACCAGGCACAAAGATACACAGACAGATGACAAGGTCACATTCATATACAGTGGACCACAAAACAGCACAATCTCCTGAAAGAGCCGATACTTTGACACTTGTGACTGAGCTTTAGTAGCTGAACTCTTGAATCATAATTGTGGTGTTTTAGCTTAATGTTGGCCATCTTTCTCTGCACAATCATCTTGTTCCATCAAATCTCTTCTTGTATAATAATCCCTTCCTCTATTTACAATCAATTCTTGCTACTTTGATATTTTCCGTTCAACCACATTTCGCGGTTTCCATAATCTCATCAGATACTATTGCGGACCCCTGTCACTATACACAAAGTTGATGGGTCGGAGGAAAACAGTTTTCAGGGAGACATTTTGGGATTGTTTTTTCTTTGTAAGGGAAATCTCTCCCTCAGCAACGAACAAGACTGCATTCGCACCAACCTCACACGGGCACAATCATTTAAAAAAAACATAAAATAAATAAGGAAACATCACAAGAGATTTCTTCTTCATCTCCAATGAAAAAGATACAAAATGTATAAAAAATGTTATTTACAGTCGTTTCTTTTTTTTCTTTTAGACAGATCTTGTCTGGATCAAGCTGACTTTTGCGTTTGAAATCTGAGGAGTTTGTGTTTGTCTTTAACAGATTTTAGGTAGTAGAGGTGATTTGACTCATCATCCAAAGAAACGTCATAGGTCATTGTAGGCAGTGGGACTTAAAAAAACCTTATACAGTACAAACCACCCACAAACAACCTTTTTTATCCTCAGGGGACGCTCTCTCTGTTTTAATTTCTTTCCAATCTGTATCTTCTCTGTCCCAAGTTTGTTTCTAGTCCTCCGATGTCCCAGGGTGTGCCAGTAGTTCAGGGCCATACATGACCTTTGAACTTGTCCCTGGTGTTCCAAGCACTGTCGCAATGCATAAAGGGATATGGAGGCTGTCATCAAGACTGTCCTTCACTTCTGTTGGCTCTGAGGTGAGGGAAAGGGAAAGGGAAATGAGTCATCAAAATGTTTATACAGCAACTTATCCACTGTTTTCCACTCCAGCTGGAAAACAGAACAACACAGACAAAGACACAAGGGACAAGAAGATAAAGAAGCTGAAAAGTGTTGGAACTGAGGGAGCTGAATAAGGTTGAGATAAAAAGGATGATGAGGAGTTTAAGCAGAAGAAGTAGAATAGAAGATGTAAAATAGAAAAGAGACAGGAGGAGAGGGATAGTCGAGGAAGATTTATTCACACAGATTGACTTACTCGGAGTCGGGGGAGACTTCAGATATGCTGTGGGAGGTGGCAGACTGAGGCGGGGAGGGGGAGGGCCCGTGGGCGGAGCCATTAGGCCCAGGGTTAGAGGCAGCGGAGGGAGGAGTCAGGGCGGAGGAACTGAAGGATGCCAGGATGGAGGACAGAATATCCAGGTGTTCGCTGGACGGTTGTCGACCCAGAGGGTTTGGATTTGGACCTGCGACCTGGGTGACAGTCTGACTGGGGTACCGACTCGGAGGTGCGGAGTCCAGTCGTCCTCTAACATGAGCTGAAGGAGGGAGCTGCTCCTGCTGAGGCTCCTCTGAGATAGGGGGAGGAGGGGAGGAGGAGGGAGGCTGGTCAGGGTGTGAAGGCTGGCGGGGAGGCAGAGTGCGGAGCCACTCCCGACACGGCTGAGCCTGGGCTCCTACTCCGTTGGGCTCCAGTTGCTCTCTCGACCTGCTGCTCATCAGTGCCCCCCCTAGGTGCTCCCTGGATGAGGCCGTCCGGCGAGTAAGTGTGTTCAGCTGCGACCTTGATCCGCTGAGGTATCCCTCCATTCCTGCTCCGACAGCTCCTCCGTTTCCGCTCAAGTCCTCCCTCGAGGTGTGGACGCTGCCTGCCTGGTGGTTGTCCAGTCTGTCCCTGGATGCTGCCAAGTTCTCCCTGGATGATGAGACTCGCTGGTGATCAAGCCCCAGGCCCCCTAGACCTGTGCCCTGCCCCAGCTCTCTCCTCCTGGGTAAGAGATCCAGGTTGTCTCTAGAACCACGGGAGTCCAGCCGGTCCCTCGATCCCCCAATCGTCTGCCTCCCTAATGGATCCCTGGACAACTGCCTCCGGGCCAGCGAGTCCAAGTGCTCCCTGGAGGAGTAGCGGGAAGCTGGTTGGGAAAGAGAGCCGGAACCTCCACTGGCGCCAGCCGTGGCAGAGTACATGCGACCGTAGGAAGCCGCAGGAACGCCCCGGTGGCCCAAAGTAGAGGTTCGGTACCAGTTGAGCTCACTGGGGACCCGGCCCATGGTGGAAAGACCCTGGAGTGCTGGGGGACAGCCGAGACGATTCTTCAGGATACCTAGGAGGAGAGAATAAGAACGTGAGAAGGAGAGAGGAAAGCATGAGCGGCAAAAAAGGAGAAAGAAGAAGAAAATTATAGAAGGAATGCGATTCCATTAGATTGGGGTCACAGGAGAGTAAAAAGGGGATACAAGGATACAGGGGTATAGAAGTATGATGAGGGAAGAAGAGAAAAAGAGGATGAGAAGAGGAGGAAGTTAAAGGATGAAGAGAAGTAGGTAAAAGCAGGAGAAAGAAGTGTTTTGGACATATTAATGACATTTTTAGGTCTTTCAACGCTCACTGTTAACATTGTATGACTCAAAATACTATCTGAGTAATCTGGAAATCCTGAGGGAAATTATACACCATATACTAAACACCATATTGGTGGTTTCCTGCTTTCAGCCATTTTATATGTGTATGTGTGTGTTTTGTGTATTAATACATTCCCTAAAATGTCACCAATGCATCCAGGCAACATGAGTGATTTCCAACTTTGCCTGCATTCCTTACTCACTCACTCTCTGTGTGTCTTTGCATGTGTGGTGTGCCTCTGTGTGTATGTGTGCACATGCCAATTTGATGAAGTATATATTCTGAGTGAACATACTGTACATATAAAAGTGTCACCCATGCTTTTAGGGCCAGATTTAGACCTTGACTGAAGCACCACACTGTGTTATTTAAGTCATTTTTTATGCACAGGGGCCACTCGGCTAGAGTTGTATGTGGGGGGTACAGAAACCTGTATATAATATGCACATGTGGTGATCATGGCATCCACCATCACATTATATTCTGACACTTAAGAAAAACATGCTCTTCTTTGTACATCCCAACAACAGTCTGGTTACTAATAAGAACCAACAAGAAAACTAGACCAGTAGTTTGTGGATATCCTTATAAGAGAGGGCACTGCTAGCTCACATGGAGGGTGCATTGAAATAATTAAAATGTATAACAGACAAACTGCACATGCAGCAGATAAAGTCTCAGTTATTGAGCTGTGTTTTAAATGATGCTTTGCTGATTCAGCTCACACAGCTCACATCTCCTCCATCTTCCTCTTGGCAAAATGCCCCATTTTCATTCTGATGACCAGTCAGACAGGATATCTGGAGATTTTTGTTAAACAGTATGATGAAGAAGATAGTATATTTATAGTATACAGGCCAGACACTGATATCCAAAGATGCATGGCCAAAAACCGATTGCACTTGATTTTTGCCCTCAATTGCAAATGTAACATAGCAACAAGAAAGAAAAGCGAGAAAGAAGAACAAAAACGTAATTTCATTTAGGTACAAGTCTGTTAATCAATCTGTTAACTACATTGTTTCAGAATTTGTAAACATTATTTTGTACTTTTGTTATTAAATGTTTTAAATGGTATGTTTCATATTCAGTTTCCATGAGCCATTGTTTTAATTAACATTAAATTCAAGAGCAATCAATGCCATGGCAAAATTTACAAGATAAAAAAACAGAAATCTATGACCTGATGCTTGATTATACATGCAGGAAAGACAAAACAAAGATTGGAATAATATTAAAAGCAAATCCAAAATGTCAGTGTGCCCTTAGATTGTGTGTATTTGTGCAAGCGTGTGTTTTTGTGTTTCTCTCACCCTTACGGTGCCTGTGTGGCTGGGTGAGGCCGTTCTCGTCCCCACTGGTCAGCGCTGCATCAGGCGGGTTGTTGTTGGCACTGTCCTTGCTGTAATCTGCCCCCAGGGGGCGCTCTGAGCTCCACTTCTGCAGGGTGTGCGTCTCACACTCTTCCAAAGCTGGCCAGTAGGACAGAAGATCATTGCCATCCAGATCTGTCACACACAAAAAGAACAAACACTTTCTGGTTACTCATGAGTTTAACATCAGTTTCAGTGACAATTCATGAGATGAAATTGTTGTTGTCGTGGCTACAAAAACTGACACCTTCCCTAACATTCATGTTCTCACGTCAGGTTATGACTTTAGCAACCAATGACTTATGATAAAACCAAAAAGTTCATTAAGTAGTGATTAAGAAATGAAAAAGGAGACATTTGGGAAAGTGGACAAAATCACTCTTATCGCTGTCATCCCTGCAAATAATGTATTATTAAAGCCAGTAAACACCAGTTATGAAAAGTTGCTAATATGTTCTTATGCCTCACATTCATCTTTTTAATTTGACATCAAGCATTGCGCTACATTTTGTTGCCGTATGTGCATCCTAACAAACACAAAAAAGATGTCTGTATCAAATAGCAAGCAGACAATAGCATAATGTTCATTATGAAATAACAGCAAGATAGATAGATAATGTATCAGACTAGTGCAAATGACCTACCAACAGGCAAAAATTCATGGTCTTAACATGTTTCATGAAAGAGTACACATCTTCCCCTACAAATGGTGGAGTTCGCCTTTGTGGCTATTCAACATGTTAGTTTTTTCTGTGACAACATCAACCCTTTAGGCCAGTCAGTGTCATTTGGAAAATCCCACTAGTCCCTCCATTATCAATTAATCTGTCAGTTATTTTTTCAATTAATCTTTAAAGTCCAAAATTAGTGAAAAACCAATTCTCTGAGCCCAATGTGAGTATTCACATTGCTTGTTCTCTCAGATCAACCCTAAGACATTCAATTTACAATGATGGTTGGCATTTTTGCTTGAAAAATATCAAAAGTATTGCAGATTAATTTCTGTCAATCAAGAAATTAAATAATCATTATTCATTCCAGCTATAACATAAATGATGCCATTGCACCATTGATGTTAAGTGCTTACTTTGATAACCACATATTGTTCTAATTGTTAAGTTTAGTAAGCCCTTTTTTCTCTCTCTCTGTAACATGCTTTTAAATAATTCAATATATTGTTATAAAAACCCATTTAATGTTTTTGTTCTTTTGTCTTTTTCAGCTGTCCATTTAACACTCAGTTATGCACATTCCCAGCACAGTTATCTAATACTGCCTAACAATGAATAGGCCACCATCTTCAAACTGTGACCTTTGAGTAAAAAGCCCACATCCCTCAGCACTGCTCTGGCCCTTCAGTATGACTGCATTGATGAATTGATTGGACTGTACTGGCCATCTGGATCCTGTCCTCCTCTATTCAACTGACAGCTCTGGTCCATGTTTTACCCTGAATAGTTAATATGATCCAGATGGCTTATTAAGCTAAGAATTGAATACTTATATGGATTTACAGATTTGCACATCTGGCCTTTTTTTCCCCCCACGGTGAATCTTTTCACAGAACACTGTATATGCATGACATTTATATCACATACTTTGAAGTGCATAAACTCATATATTATGCACAATATGTTTTCATTTGTATCAGAAGAAATAAGTTATTAATTAAAGGGAAACTTGCTGATTTTCAACCAGCTTTGTATCATTACAGTGTCGGTAGTATATGCAAATGAACACTAGTTAACTTCCCTCCATGTTGCCTGCACCCAGAGCTCCCTGTTCATTTGCTGGCAAAAGTCTGCTGGATGCCAACTTTTGCTGGCCTACAGATTGAACTACAGATTGTACTTCTGCATTTTTTGTATGCCCGCCTCCACGGGCAGTCGGATTGAGAGAGGGGCGGCTCCTCACTGCTCCAAAATCAGAACATCCTGTCTGCCATGTTGTCCACTACTTACTTACACTAAAACAACAACTAGAAGACCATGGCAGAAGGAAATGATCCTGTAATGTCATACACTGAATACAGTGAGGAGGAATTGTGGCGTATGGCCACTGCCCAGAGTCAAGCACCGGGACAGTGATGCAGCGCTGCCCTGTGCCAGGGACAACTGGTGGTGCCGCTGCGGTAAATGTGCACCGATGGAAACTGAAATGGAGTCACTGTGCTGCAGCAAATTTCACAGATGCCAGTTTCCAGAGGAAGGGGCACAATAACATTACATCAAAGCTTTGGGCCACATATGGACAAGGGAGTGCTTGAAACGTACTTTAGGATCCCGAAAAGGAACTGGAAAAAACAACCAAAGGCAGTGGGGCGAAATGGATGTCTAAGCATAGAGTAAGTGCAATTTTAGCGGCAGTGTTTTGTTACTAGCATGGCAATGTTACAGTGTGAAAACATACAATACACGTCTTTAATGAGGCTTAGCATCCAAGCTGCCCCAGTTTGTTACCCAGTAGTGCTAGTGTAGTGTAGTCAGTTTAGCCGGTGGGGTGAAAGAGACGTCTGAGGATAGCGACAGTGTTTTGTTACTAGCAGGGCAACGTTACAGTGTGAAAACATACTACTATACACGTTTTTAATGAGGGTTAGCACATACAAGCTGCCCCAGTTTGTTAACAGGTGTTCTGTCAATATGTGCGGCGGTGCTATCAGAGTGTAGCCTAACATTAGTAGCTCTGACAAGTTGTTTGTAGTAGTTAGAGACGTTTAATGTTACACTTCAGCAACCCCAGTTATCCAAAATAGTCGTATTCTTGCACTGGGGAACAATGCATGTCGCCACCATTGCGACTAAGTTGCTAAGTTTTTAGCAGTGAACGTATGTCCGTTTTTGTGCCTACACGTTCCTACATAACTGAGTCAAACGAGTGTGCTTTTTTTCTATAGCAGAGACCTAAATTATTGGTAGGGCCCTTTTCTGTGTGGACTTTGCAAGTTCACACCACACTTGTAGCTTGACATGCATGTCAGGTTAACTGGCGACTCTTAAATGCCTGAAGGTGTGAATGTGTGCAAATGAATGTTTGTCCAAATGTGTTATCCCTGTGATAGACAGGTGACCTGTCCAGGGTGTATTCTGCCTCTCACCCAATGTGAGGATACACTCTAGGCTCTACTCAAAAAATAGATTTTCTGTGGAGTATTCCTTTAAAAAGGATACATGTAAAGTTTTGTACTGTACATGTGAGTGCCTTTCCCATGTATCCTCTATCTAACTTTTTGAGGGGAGCATCCCCATAACTCATAGGTTACAGGTTCAATCATTATCAGTGTGTTCTCATTAACTGTTGAACTGTCCTTGAGCAAGACACTTAATCATTACTGTCTTTTTAACTGTGAGAAAAAATGCCTTAAAAAGCAAAAACAGGTGAAGTTCTTTTCTACCTTTGGTGCCATTGTGTGTTGGCTCGGTGAGCAGACGCTCGCTGTGATTGGAGCGTTTGAATCGCCGCTGAATGCGCCCACGGAGTCGAACGTTGTCCTCGCTCTCAGAGGAAGGGATGGAGAGACTGCGTTCCTCCTCCATGGAGAGGTCTGAGTCTGAGTCAGAGTCCTCACCTGCGAGAAAAGAGGGAAAGGAGGAGGAGGCAGAGAAGAAACAAGTGAGAGGAGGGAAGGAGAAAAAGAATAAAGAGGAAGGAAAGCTAGGGTTGACAGATTGTTATTCCTTCTTGTGGGTATATGAGCTTAATCTTTAATGAAATTCATATGGAGAGAGAGTAATGACAAAGGAAAAGGAAAGAGAAACGGGTGGAGGAGAAATGGAGAATGTGTCACCACTGCTCGTGTGTGTTTGTGTCCATGGTCATGTTTGCGTACTTAGTATGCTTGTGTCTGTGTGTTTACCTCCGTCTCTGTGGAACATGGCTACATCCAGGTCTGTTGCTCCAGTGTGGACGATGTTTTGTTCCAGAGTCTGACGAGCTAAAAGATTTTCTCTAACAGGGAAAGAGGAGAGAAGTGAGGACACACATACACACACACACAGTATACTGTATATGCACTTACACAGATTGATACAGATTAAAAATAGAGAGCATCCACACACCACACACACACACACACACACACACACACACACACACACAAAGACATGCAATCACTGAGCCATAAAGACACCAACAGCCACTCTCAGAGTACATTAGTGTTGCTCCACATACAGTACAGTACATTGTTCCATCCAATCTTCTTCATCTTTACCCCACTGACCCACAAAATAAACAACAGGGTTTTTATAGCGAGGGAATTTCCTCCCTGAAGCAACTTTATCCCGAATCAAGAATGTCACAGAGAATAAATCAAACCTGACAGATCTGAATGATAATTTATCATTTGTATATTGTTGGTATTATACCCTTTGCTCTTCAACAACAGGAAGAATTATGCTAGTCTTAATCTACTCTACCAGCCATGGTGTAGACATTTTCCATCCAAACTGATTCTGGTTTGTTGGTAAAATTTGTGATGTGTGGGTGCATAGTGTGTATATGTGTCTGTGTGAACGTTTGTGTGTGTTTATATACCTGGCAGAGCTGACAGAAGAGATGGTGGAGGTTCCCAGGGTGATGCGATGCAGCCCACTCTGCTCCAACAGAGATGCATTGTGATAGGGGTTCTGAGCCTGAATACACACACACACACACACACACACACACACACACACACACACACACACACACACACACACACAAGAAGGTTGAGAGAGTGAGGTTAAATTCAGAGAAATGAGAAGAAGCTACATTATTCAGATAATATTCCATCAACCATTACACGGAATGGTACAAAACATAGCCCTTTATCTTTTTAAATGAAATTTAAAACAAATTTCCTCCCTGATGATGCTTTTGGAACATGGAAAAATGCATCAAATCAGCTGTGCTTACACCACATACTGTAGTGTATCAAGAGTCGAAATACCACCCTCATTATGGACTTACTTGTGCTTCTTTAGCCTTTGTTCCGTGATATATTTTTGCATAAAAGGCTTCTTTCTGATACTGGGGTTTTCTATCCATACCATAAGATAATGAGTACTTAGTACTATAATTGGTCGTTAAAATGTATCATACAGTATGAGTCAGATAGGCGCAAGGATAGGTGTTCATTTACAATAATTTATATACAATCCATCAGAAGTAAAAACAGCATAGTGTGTGTCTAATAATAGTATGTACACATATGTATGTAATAGTAGCACACACAGACACACACACACACTTTTGTAGAAGTGGGCTAAAGAGTGGGCAGGGCTCTACCGGTCAGATTATTGTTTTATCTGGGTCAGCGTCAAACCCTGAAGGCAGAAGGAGAGGAGAGAGGGAGGGCAAGAAAGATGGATGGATGGATAGAGGGAAAGAGGAATGGAGGGTAAGAGGGCTTTTGTACTATCCTAGTAATGGACACAGTGAGAATGTGCATCTAGAAAAGAGAATATAGTAGCAGAACAAAACAGTATATGGTTTTAGGATCATGCAGCGAGATGATTTACAGCTTCACATCAGGGTCATTCACCCTGCAAGTCGTTATTGTGTAATAATGACCATTGCATTATAATATTATAGTTTATGTAAATTATTAAACATTTTTAATCACTGTTTTTTATATTTTATTTTGCATGCTTGCTGCCAATGTGCTGTATAAATGATTTCATAGTAATGTCAGTTCAGACCAAGATACCAGACGACATAAAACATTATCTGTTTATCAGAGACGAGCTGCAGCAGTATAAAAATCCAATCGGAGGCTGTATGTGTGTGTAACTCACGGTGTTCTGTGGTGGTCTTGGTGGGTCTTCTCCAGGGCTCTTCTTACCCAAACAGGCGACTCTCCAGGCCTCCTTAACCTCTGAGTTGAACACAGTGAAGACCAGCATCACTGACAGACCCTGGGAGAGAGAGTGGTAGAGAGAGGCAGAAAGACACAGAGTGAGACTGAGACCATAGATCCTTGCAAGATCCTTGCAGATGTTTTATAATGTATTTTCCTTATTAGTTCTCCAAACAAGAGTCCCCAGCTACAGCTAAAAAATGTACACTTTGTTCATACCTGCACTAGGCAGAGGACATCGAATATGTAGTAGAAAGCCAGGATGCTGTTGTTCACAGCCATCAGACCACACAGCCAGGTGGAGGTGGCTACCAGCAACAGCAGGAAGGCATTGCGAATAGTAGCACTGGACATAGAAACACAGAGAGCAGTGTGCGAGACAAAGGTTAGATTTGGATTCACCAGGATGAATCTGCTATAACACACACACTCTGGCAGCTGTATTGGGCATCTGCAGTTCAGAAACAGACAACGTCATGTTGCATCTTTCTTACTCTACATGTACAACTTTGATGTCTTGAGATAATGACATGGTTAAGCTTTGACTGGGAACAGCAAATGTTCATAACACTGATTACTTTGCTTAATTACCCAGCTAGTTAACCAACTCTATAGTGAATGTAACATTGGAAAACAAATTAACTTCACTCATAACACTATACACTTTTACTTATATCATAACAATGTGGTCATTATACATTATTTGCACATAGCCAATTCTTTATTGATGCTCATGATTAGGGTAGTTAAGAAATTTAGACACAGAAAACACAAGAGATGCAAGAGTGACAGGAAGTGAGAGATGAGAGACAGCAGGAAAAGGAGATAGTAGAGAACCCATAAGATGGATACTGAGACAGATGTGGGAGTGAGGCAAAGAGAGACACAACACACTAGCTTAAGTGATTTCCTTGTGTCATTTATGCACATATATCTGATTAACAACAAGGCATGACATGATCATTGTCTATCAAATCAACATTGAGTGAATAAGACAGATGTCTGTTCCCTGTTAAAATCACAAACATCTGTTCCCTGTTAATTCACTAGTCTCAAACATTTTTCAAAACTACACTCCCCATGGTTTTGTGATGCACATATGACAGCGAGGTTCTCTTTATGATCTGCTAAAAACTAACAAAAAAAATAAAAAATAAATGTAAGCCATGGAATTTGGAAATCTAAGCACAGATTTAGAGTTTATGGTTTCATAACTTTATTGAGGTTCTTCTAAGCTTTGCCCAAAAATGTCCACACACCTCATAGCAATGTTATCAATTAACCATGATGTCTGAATTCTACATCTCTACTGCAAACAAATTATTTTTAATTAGACAACAGACTCAAATTAGCAAAGGCTTCTTTTAAGACAGAATTCTGGTGTCTTCAAAAAGAGTTAGTCACCAGACCATCCTCTAAAGCCTGAAATGAAGCAAAACTTGATTTTTATCCCCCCCAAAGCATGAGAAGTACAATAATATGACTGCAGGCTTACATAACATAATGAAAACTAGCCAAAAAGTCACTTCTTGAAACTGAGAAAAGTCATTTAACCATGGTGGGTAGGTACTCACATGACAGGGAGCTTCTTGGTCTCCTTTTGAGAGGGATTACAGGACATCCTTGCTACGATCATGAAAATACCTCCATTCATCTGAGGGATCAATACAAACGGTAAGCCAACATTTCTAATGCATTTTAGCTAATCCAATACTGCCGTTAGCAACATCAGGAATGAGGATAAACAGATGAAATAAAATCAATGTAAATAAAATAGTCATCTATGGGGGGAAAAGGTACATTTATTAAAGGCAAAGCCAAGTGTTCCTCTGTTTTGGTTCCTTTGCTCAAACAGTATATGAAAATAGACAAATTAGTGAAAGATAGAAAGAAAATCACTGAATAAATTAATTTGTACAGAAGAAGCAAATGCACATCAGGAGGACGGAAAGAAGAAAGGAAATAAATACAGATATAACTGCAGTTTCATGTCTAAGATGTTGCAGTTCAGTTATAAAGTAAAAGGTGTTAGCTTGATGTGGGGAGCAATTAAAATTATGGTCTAGCAGAGTTCAAGTGGGTTGTCTTTTGTAAAATTAATTTGGAGTGCTGCCACTTACGACTGATGATATTCTGCTAATTTTGGGAGAGCGCCCAGCCAGCGATTCACAGGCAGGGGAGAAGGAGCATAAACGAAGTTTACACACATTTTTACAGTATTTAAAGAAAAGTTTACCTTAGGCTGACATCAAGCCTAGTAAGCAGTGTTAGTTTATCTGCACTAGTTTTTATGATTTTATAATCTTTTAAGGGGTAACAAAACTGGAATCAATGTTGCCCTGAAAAACTTAATTCACTCAGTTTGCTGATTGCTCGTCAACAGTCTACACTACCATTCTCCCTCACGTCACTGTTTACACTATATTTTTATTCAAGTTTGTGTGCACACAGCATTAACTACAGTATATCAGACAGACAGGTGGACAGTTACCAGTATGACAATGGCTATAGGACCAGCAAAGCTCCAGATGAGTTTGTCATAAATGGAGATCCAACAAAAGTCTGGGTTCCCGTACCCCTCTGGGTCCAAGCCCACTGCCAGGCCTGCAGCGAAGAGACAGACAGTCAGATCAAACAGGAAGATGTACTATAAGTTCTCTTCTACTGTCAATCACAGAGAGAGGGACAGAGAGAGGCAGTATAGTAAACAGCATGAAACTGTCTGAATGACAGTGGCAGGAAAGGTCAGAAACATAATAGAACACATCAATAATTACATTTTTTTACAGTTGCTAACTCACATTTCTCTGTACGAGTTCACTTTTTAAAAACTCTTCACACAGTTCTCTATATTGACATAGCTCAGCACAACAGTTCATCTCACCTCCAAAATGCACTAATGCAACCAAAACACTTCATACACATCTCAGGATCAATTAGTGTACCCAAACACTGACAACATTTGTCTGCCAATAGTAACACTTTGTCACTCATTATAGATTGACGATAAAAACCTCTAACAACCAGTAGCATTATAATTAGTGTCACTACTGTCTTTGTAAACGTATCTTTTATTTATTTAGCATAAACCATGATTCCATTACAACAAAAAATAGGTCACTTTACAGTATTACATTTATTGTGCTACCTTACAGTATATGTCACGGAAATGAATCAGAAAAGTTGCAATATGCTTCAATAGGCTTTTTTGTGGATAGAGTAATTCCAAGTGCACAAAATGAAACTAAAGTAATTCCAGTAATGCAAAACAAAACTATACATATTCACTATACATACTTGTACAGGATAGCTACAGATATATAAATACAGTGCTAGTCAACCCTGTCTTGTGTATTTGACCATAAATTCTCATCCACATAACACCGTATGTCCTCTCTTGCAATACACCTGGGAAAGAATCTTTTTGCATGTCTGATCCATCCCTGGCAATCTTCTGCAGATATGTCCAGACACCCAGCATTCATTGTGTCCAAGAGGGACATCTGATCATGTGGCTGGTACTGACAAACCTTCAAAAATGCTCCATGCATTTTGTGGAAAAGCAATGAAAAATGATCCACAGTTTAGTACACATTGACTTCTGCTGTGCTGACTGTGTGAAGAGTTTTGAAAAGTGAACTCACAGAGAAATGTGACTTAGCAATTGTAAGAAATTGTGATGCTAGGTATATACATCATGTTGTATATAATCAGCTGTACATGATTTTAGTTTTTCTCCTGATTTGATAGATGTTTAGCTTGCTAGCATTACTATTAGTCACTGTTGTAACTATTTTGTATTTATTTTACAGACTAGCTAATGGAACTAGTAGATTTTATCAGGTAGATATGAGTGTTGGTAGAGGTGGGAAGTAATTTATATTAAAAATATTTTTAAAATTATCCTGCTGGTTACTCAAAAACCAATAATTTCTAACTGAGCTAATAAAACACATTGTTTTGAAGGAGACTAGTGCTACAGACAAAACAATAAACCACAACCACTCGATGATGGTGCCAGATGTGGTTACTAGGAGATTTGTAACTGATTCTAGAACTGTGAACTCTCTATTCCTTGTGTATCCTTGTTTGGACAACACTGTCAAGGCTTTGACAGTTGTGGGTATGAATAAAAAAAAAATTTAATTGGACGAATAAGAGAGACAGGAAAAGCCTAAATTAAGACCGACACACAGATAAACACACCTCTGGGCCAGAGGAAAGAGACATGCAGCCAGTGTGTGTGCATGTGTGTGTGTGTGTGTGGAGGGAGACAGATCCATTCTTGAGGCAAGGTGAAACAGCGGTCGGTGTGTGTGTGTGTCTGTGTGTGTGTGTGTCTGTGTGTGTGTGCGCAGAAACATCAGATAGACGAGAGCTGACAGCATGTCTGGATAGAAACTGCAAATATGTGTGTGTTTGTTTGTGGACATGTATTATTATTGTGTGTGTGTGTATGTGTGTGTGTGTGTGTAAGTAAAAGAAGAAGAGAGAGAAAAGAAAGCAGACAGATGACTTGCAAGGAAGAAATTGCTTGCATGTGTGTGTCTGTGCTTTACTATCTCTATATTATAATGTCACTGAAACCTGTTTAATACAAATGTCAACAGGACCTTTATCTACACAGCCAGACTCATTGGAATGTGTCTAAAATGTGTGGCTGTGCACATATATGACTCTGGATAAATGTGGCAAGGACATGTTTGACTGTGTCTGTATACATGGATGCATAGACAAGTCTGACAAATATCACAGAGATCTTACATGTCTGCATGTATGTGAATGTGTATGTGTGTGTTACCTGTGATAATGGCGGGCACACCCCAGCCGATGGCATAGTAGAACCTCATAGCACCATAGTTGATGTTGCGTTGCTCAGTCTGCATGCGGTAGATATGAAGGCCCTCCACGAACATCCAGGCAAATGTGGACATAAAGAAGTAATGCAGGAGGATGGCGACAACCGTGCACAAGAACTGAAGGGAAAGAAAGAGAATGATTAAGGGAAGGAAGGAGAAAAAAACAAGAGAAGCAAGAGGAAGATGGAGACAGCAGAAGGAAAGGGAGAGAGATGGATCATGTAAAGGAGAATGAAAAAAGAGAGAAAAGAAATGACAGAGGAGAAGCAGGGATGAAAGAAGAGAGGAGGTGACAGAGAAGGTGTGAAAAAAGAAAGAAAAGGAAGGAGGGAGGGAGAGGTAAGAAAAAAATTTGAAGAAGCATATAGCAAGCATAAGCAAAACATATAATCCTTTGTATTGATTTTTGTGACAGCTGCAGAGCAGACATCTTGGCAAGCAACCAACAAGTCTTTATTAGAACACAGCAGGTGTCAGCAATGAAGTAACAGGCATTCATGATTTAATTACCAACCCAACAGAGTTTATGGCAGCGTGTTACAGTATATCTCCAGGAAATGTACAAAATAAGTGACATGAATGTAAATGAATGTTGTTAATGTGCTTAATTATAGTAACAACACCCAAGAGTGCGTTCTTAACTGATATTATAGGTTTAACAGTAAGCACCATCGGAGAGGAAAGTACACATAGTAAAGTATGCGCTCGCAGGTAATGCGGTTCTCATGGCAATTATGTGTGAAAAAAAATTAAACATAATTTATTCAGTAGTAAAAAACAAAACAAAAAAAGAGATAACCCTAACTTGTTTCCTGGTTTTAAAAGGGAAATATCTGCTCAGTTGAAGCATATTTACACTCCAATTGTTTGGATCATTAATTTAAAATCTTATATTTCAAGCTTTCATCAGCTTTTATAATAATAATAATAATAAAACTTTATTTATAGAGCACTTATCAAAACAAAGTACAAAGTGCTTCACAACAAGACAAATAAAATACCACAGTGAATGACGAAATATAAAGAAATAAAACACATAAAATACACAAAAGCAATAAAGTAAACAGTAAAATAAACAGCCAGTTCAGGTAAAATCAGGATATGCTTTCAGATAAAAATGTGGTTTGAGACGAGACTTAAACGAAGACACTGACTCAGACAACCTAATTTCTTCGGGCAAGTTGTTCCAGAGCCTCGGGGCCCTGATAGCAAAAGCTCTGTCCCCCTTAGTTTTCATCCTGGACTCAGGAACAGTCAGGAGACCCCTGCCCGAAGATCTCAAACTACGTGAAGGTTCATAAGGGATTACAGGGTCTAAAATATAGTCTGGGGCCAGGCCATGAAGAGCCTTAAAAGTAATCAACAAGATCTTAAAATCAATCCTAAAACCAACAGGGAGCCAGTGTAAAGAGGCTAAAACAGGTGTGATATGGTCATACTTCTTGGTCCTGGTTAACAGCCTAGCAGCTGAGTTTTGTACAGTCTGCAGTCGTGTTAGAGTTTTTTGATTAAGACAAGTGAACAGGCTGTTACAATAATCAAGGCGTGAGGAGGTAAAAGCATGCACAACAGTTTCTGCATCACTAAGATTTAAAATAGATCGTATTTTTGCAATATTTCTGAGGGGGTAGAAACAAGATTGGACAAGCTTAGTTATATGTTGCTCAAGACATAAATTGCTATCAAACAGGACACCAAGATTTCTTGCAACAGGCTTGATATGTTTTGACAGGTTACCAGTGGATGGCAGTATTTGTTTAGTGATGTGTTGGGGCCCAATAACAAGGATTTCAGTTTTATTTGAGTTGAGCTGAATAAAATTTATCAACATCCAATTTTTTATGACAGACAGACAGTCCTGCAGAGAACTCAGCGTACTAAGGTCAGTGAGCTTGACAGGGAGGTACAACTGTGTGTCATCCGCATAACAATGAAAAGAAATACCATGTCTGCGGATGACATCACCCAAGGGAAGCATGTATAAGGAAAACAATATTGGTCCCAGAATTGAACCTTGAGGCACACCATACTTGATATGGGAAAAGGATGACATGAAGTTATTAGTGCTAACACAGAATTTCCTATTGGACAGATAAGATGCAAACCAGTCTAGTGCAGTGCCAGATATGCCCACCCAGTGCCTCAGTCTGTCTAAAAGAATGCCATGATCAATTGTATCAAAGGCATATTAAGGTAATGAACTGCTACAGTGCTTCTGTATTAATACACATTTTGAACCACACCATACATTTTGAGAGATATTCATAAAATGTCAAAACACACCGGCGAACAGCGCGCGTTAAAACAGCTGCACTTATTATTTTCTATGTACGACCCCCACACCGACGTGCGTGCTGTGGCGCGACCCTCATGCCACTGTCCTATTTCCAGCGTTGCCGCCCTTGAAAAAACACTTTTTTCCAGAGAAAAAGCTGTTTTGTACTTCAATACAAAGTTGGCCCAACTACAGACGTTATTTACTAGTTTGCTGCTTGCTTTTCACTGTAGTTTAGCTATTTCACTTGTGCCTTTATATACAAGACAAAAATGAAATAAATAAACTCCACTCGCACCCTGCTTGTACATCCCAGCTCCCATGGCAGCTCGACTTCCTGACCTCACCTCTTGCTGTCGCTGTCTCACATATACAGTCTATGGTGTAGATCAATAAACAGTTGTTGACACACTGCAGTGCGACGCTTCCTATTAGTGCTAGGGGGCGGCATTTGAAGCACGCCATATGCTGTGGTGCAGCGCTAGTGTGTTTTCCACTTTAGTCGATGGTTGATTTATTTATCTTTATCTTTTGAAATATCCATGAAACAGTATTGATGCACATGGAGAACTGTCTTTATTGCCATAGATGTAATGCTGCATGACTGCTGAAAGGATGTCAAATCAATGGTGTAATCTGCTGTAACATAAGATATCTGAGGTCCGTCCAATACAATGGTTTATATTGCACATTATCAGGAATTAATCCCAATACTTTTTGTCAGGACAGGAGAAAAACTTTCAAAATCACTTTTGTCAGTTAAGTCCTGCTGTTCGGTTTGGCAGTAATGTTAAACTTCTCCATGAATAATGCAGAATATTAGCATTCAAGTCTCTGAGAAAATTACCCTCAGGCTGCATTCAAGCATGTCTGGACTCGTTTATTTGAAAACCTTTAGTCTGTTTTCTTTGTTTGGTCAGATAAGAATGATGCCATTCAAACTCAAGTGGCACCTAGTTTGACACCTACTCTGAAAGTCACCGTCATCTAAGAGAACAGTGGTGCCGTTTGTCAGAAGTAAAAAAATATAAACCATCCACAGGAATTAACTTGAAAATGACGGGTTTGAGAGTTAAAATAGATGGTTGCTGGCAACCAACTGCCAGCTTTTAAAGCCATGCTTTTAATACCAAGTATAACAAATTAAGTCAGAACAAACAGTAGTCGTAACTAATGTGTTGGAAGTAGTGTTCTTAACTAATATAAACACCAGACAAGGTAGATTACGTCTTAAAAAGCTCAAGCAGCCCATCACATTTTCGCTTAAAATCAGATTTGCTTTCACTCTCCCTCTCTACCAAAATCTTTAAGGTTTACAGTTGACTAAGTACTCTGTCTAATGAACAAGCTTCTATTGAGTCCATGTGAGTTTTTATTCTCTGGTTACCTGAGATGTGTGACTGCAGCCTACCAACAGGACAGACACCTAAATATTCATAACCTTTGCCAACAAATGTTGGTGTGTCTTCAGGTTGCAGACTGGGTTCACTTGTCATCAATTGGACATGATGACCTGAACAAATTAAATATAGAAATGCATCAAACAAAACTTCTCCACTTCAATTTGTACCAAAAAAACCAAAAACAAACTGTAAATATAATTGCATCACACTAAGCTGTTACCCCTAAAATGTAAATGTAAACGTAAACATGTTTCTCTCTCAACCTTCATGGACTCTTATGAAAAAGGAGAAATACTTCACTGAAAAAATACTACAGCTCTCTACACACTCTACATCTTTATGTTAAGGCAAGCAATCCCAGATTTTAAGGTTAAAAGAAGCTCAGTACAAATTCCTAATGACACAGCCAGAGACGACACAGAAATAGCAGCAGCCTTGACAGGAATACAGCCAGACGATGAATTTCACACTCCCACACACAAGAATACAAACACTACAAGTTACACACGAAAAGACAGAAAGACTAAAACATGAACGAGCATGTAAAAACTGGTGTGCACACAAACACACGACCGCTGCGAGCACTAACATGCTCTCCCAAGCATGATGTACATGAATTAAAGAACATATTGCTCAACTAGAAGTAAGCACTGTAAGAGCTGTACAGTCAACTGTGTGGGGGAAACTGCTTAATTAATTGGATTTCATGCTGAGTGAGCACATATTTTCAGTACCCTCTCTACAAGACTCGCTGCTCTTTAAACACACACATACACATTGTGTGATGTAACAAAACAGAGAAAGAAAGTGGTCAAAAGAGACAAAAGAATTGAGAGAAAAAAAGGGCAGTAAAAAACACATCTATGTGATGTAGAGATGCACAAAGTGAGTAGGAATACAGCGATACAGAGGGTGAGAAGAAGGAGAAAGATAGAGAACAGTTGTCTCCAACAAAACTGTGAAAGAGAGAACAATTTATGATATTACTTTGGAAAATGTCTTGATATGACCTTTAGTGCTGCACCAGAGAACGGTGATATATGATGATTTACGGTGAAGCAAAGGCAGTTTTCCACTACCAGTGGTGAGTACACTTCCAAATCTTCAAAATGTTGCAAAAAATTAGACCATATTTTGAGACCAAAAGCAAATTTTCACAAAGCTGCAAGCTAAACACATCACAAACAAACAGGGCTACAGAAACACAACCCCACCAGTATCTACCTGTTGTTCAGTCTGGTTGACCCCAAGCAGAAACACCAGCTCCGACAAAAACATGGCCGCCGCCGTGTTTGAATGGATGCTCCTGGTGTTGGACTTGAGGCCTCGGAAGCAGGACAGCACCAGGACAGTGAGGAGAAGGGCCAGCATGGAGACGCACAGAGAGGAGTATGTGACCAGGGCCAGCGTCTCCAGATCCCCCTCCAACTGCTGCTCATAGAGAGGTGCGAGAAGGGAAAAAGGTGGAGAGATGAGAGAGGGTATTAATGGATTTATATAATTTTGGTGGGAGTAGATGAAAAGGAAGGGCAGAGGAAAGGAGGGAAGTAGTAGTAGAGAAAGAAAATGGGAGAAAAAAGTGGAAAATGGGAAGGCAAGGCAGACACAGGTAAGGAAAGAGCCAAAGATGAAAAATCACAAGGTGAAATAAGGCAAACAAATGAAAGCAAATATTTTTAACATGTTGAAATGCTGCTACTTCTGTCTGGGTTACTGTATGGCCTCCTCTGTCTGGCTTCACTGAGTGCAAACTGACACTAACTGATATTTATATCAGAAATGTTAAATTATCTGGAAAACAAGTAAATGAGCTGAGCTGCACCAGCCACCACATTGTTTGAGATAAAAAAAAACATAAATATCTGCAAATCATGAAATGTAATGTCATCGAACTGCACAAAATACTGACTAGATTGTAGTGCAGAGGATCTCTGTATTTAAAGGAGCAGTGCATAGAATTTAGGGGCATCTGGTGGTGTAATTGCAGATTGCAACAATTTTAATACCGCTCGGCTCACCCTCCAAGCATGTAGGAGAAACTATGGTAGCTGCGAAAACTCGCAAAACACGTGAAATGCCCTATCTAGAGCCAGTGTTTGGTTTGTCTGTTCTGGGCTACATGGCGGTTCAACATGGCGGCCTCCATGAAAGGGGACCGCTCCCTCTGTAGATATAAAGGGCATATTCTAAGGTAAGTAAAACACAATGTTTCTTTTTTTCAGTTGATTATACACTAATGAAAACATACTTATTATACATACTTTATTATCGTCATATTCTGCAAATAGAGCCCCCTAAATCTTTCACACTGCTCCTTTAAACTATTAAAACTACACTTTATTTTAAAGAAAAAATAACAAGAAACAAGACAAGAAAAGAAGGAATACAAAAATCTATCTAGACTAGACGAATCACACAACACACCAAGCAAATTAGCAGACCTTTCTAATATGTCAGGGAAAAACAGAGTATCAAAAGGTTGAAATCGATTCATCACTGACTTTGCATGCAAAGAAAGCATTTGCTGCCAGTAAACATAAAAGACACCACTAGAATTTTATTTTGGCAAATTGGGCATATCTAAGGCATCTCAAATTAATGGAAATGGAGTATTCCTCATTACGCTTGACTAATGATGATGAATAAACATGTAATTGCTTAATTCAATGTAAACCATATACATTTGGAGAAATGTACACATTGATTCCACAAGTTTTCTGTCTCTGTATCTCTGTCAAGATCTGATACATCATCACTTAGTATGCTGGGGTGCGATGGGCAAGGGGTTTGTGTTAAACCTAAATCTTCTACAGCTGTAACAAGGCTTCCTTTGGTCTTCAGAATTTCAGTCAGGATTTCATTTTAAAGGATTTCAAACTTTCACACCGACTAAATCCTGCAATAACCAGCTAAGATGTTCAAATAAAAAAAAGAAGGAAAACTGACACACTGGTATAAACAGGTATGTATGTCCACACAGCAGGATCACTGATAGTGGAAAACTACTTATCAGATCATAATGAGGCATGTAGTGGATTAATTGTAAATTTCCTGACAGATTACTAACCTCTCTCTGTGAACTGTCCATCAGCACACCAAAGGTGCCCAGTCTCTGGCACTGACACCGGACATGAGAGGTGTTCCTGTACACCACCATACAGTCCCTGACTGTCCAACAACCTCCTATCTCATACCTGCAGAGAGAGAGAGAGAGAGCAGGCAGACAGAGAAAGCGAGCGAGAGAGAGAGAGAGAGAGAGAGAGAGAGAGAGAGAAAGAGAGATATTGTTGTACATACTGGCTTACTGCAATGGCTTACTTGGAACTGAGCCATCGTTATTGTTATTAGTTACATCTCTGCTTTTTCTACTACTGTATGACAAGTCTGCAGAAAAAAAGTGTATAAGAAGGGTGGCTGCCATAAGTCCAGTGCCATAAAGTCTAAAGGCAGATACTGAATATATGTTATATTTAAAAGCAAACAAGACAAGACAAAACTCATCAAATACACATGAACTTTTGATGTTAAAAGATTGCAGTTTCATGACAAATTTTAAATGAAAAAAAAAAAAAAACATTCAGATGTTTCCCAACACACTAAATTTGAACAGTAATGTATGTGTTGAATATTTCCACATTATAATGCTACATCTTTTCAGACTACTGTACCATACAGATTTACTAGATTAACAGGATTTACAACACAAAAAAGTTTCTCCATAATGCATTAAAATGATAGATATAGCTATATACCATAATAACAAAAATATTAACTATATAGCTAGTGTAAATTTATTGAATTTCAGTTGTTTCAACAGTATCAATACAGTGTGAAGCATCATATACTATCATAAGGTAACTGACAAGCAATTACAAGTAATACCCAGCCCTAGTGTACAGTATGGGTGTGTATTCATGTGTATGTAGGAATGTACAAACAAGTGTCAGTGTAATCTGTACTCACGGACTGCTGTGGTTCCACTGCACACACAGTGGCTTGCTGCGATTGGCCGTCTCCAGCAGCTTGAACTCAAGCAGGATGGGTTGGTCCAAGTGTCCGCCCACAAACGTCTGGTTATTGTACACAGAGATACTGACCACTGGGGAGTTCATTACCGGGTGTCTGGGAAGCCTGGGGAAGAGGGAGTGCAGAGTTACCATATGTAGATCAGACAGAAAGCAGAGTTTGATGTCCTGGTTAGGATGGTGAAAAAGACAAGGTGAGCAGAGAGGAACGAGATTGGTCCAGTATGAGGGGGCAAAGATACCATGAGAGAAAGAAAAAACAGATGTCAAGAAGGTTAGAAGAAGGAATTATTGCTGAAGCAATTAGTATATTAACCTAGTAGTCTTGACTACAATTTTGATCATCAATGTATTGTTTAAAGCATTTATTCCACCCCCACCCTCTAAAATGTGGGGATTTGCGGCTTTTTGTAAATACAATATATTTGTAGGTTGGTTAGACAAATAAGCAATTTGCAGATGTCACCTTGGCATTTTTCAAGTTTTATAGACTAAATGATTTATGGCCTTTATTATTATTTTTGGATTTTTGATAAAATTCTGGCAAATGTCTGGTTAAAAACGATAGATTAAGGATATTCTTTGCATAATGTTGGTTGGTGGTTTACTGTTTGCTACTGAATAAAAGACACATGGGTAATCCAGATTTCTATATCCAGCATGTTTCCTTCCTTAGAGGGCTCAGAACTGCTGTAAATAGATTTTTTTTATTCTGAGAGTGATCGATTCCCACCTCACTCCTCGTCGGTCTGTGTGGTACTTGGGAGGGAGGGCAGCGCCCAGACTCCGATAAATTAATAAGATGACGATGGTGATGGGCGGCTCAGGCAGGGAAACAGTGCGTCTGGCTGCAGTGTATTCTCCTGTCTGATTGGCTGAGATACTGACAGGAGCGGGAGCAGCATTCTGAGAGGCTGAGGCTGAAATGGAGAAGTCTGTGTGAGTATATTAAATTAGTTTCAGCCACTTACACTCTCAAGCCTTTAATTCTATTTGTGTGTCTGTTCTTACCGTCTTTCTCTGTCCGCTCCTTCTCCTTCCAGTTTTGTTGCTGCTGTCGTTGTGGCACCAGGGCAGCAGGAGGCAGTATCACATGGGTGTAGGGATCCCACAAAGCCTGACCGCGAAACAGGGTGGTGTGGTAACGTGGGAAACGCCGCCGCACATGGGTCTGGTTCTCCACACGGTCTAGGTTCATGACTGACAAACAAACAGGCACCAATAAACACACATGAACACACATTTTTGGACACAATATAAGTTACAGCTGTTTGTTAATGTGCAATATACATCATTAGGAAAATGTTATTGGACAAATAATTATGATCATGACTGTGGTATAATAACCATAATGTGAGTGGCTGAAATAACAGGCAGTTATATGGTATGGTGATTATATCTCACACCACAGGCAGCATTAGCAGTATTTCTTGCCACATTTGGGAGGACATAGAGAGCCAAAGTCCTGCCCCGTATTTTAATCTAGCCTCTATTCCAGCAGCCTCCAAGTATTAGCTAAGAAGCCGGTCAAAGCATCATGGGACCTGTAGTTGTTGAAAGCTAACAAAATAGTTTTTTATCTGCTCAAATTTAAAAAGCCAGTTCAGTAGTAGATACTTATTAAACTAACAAGATCTGCAGCCAACCTCAGTGTAATGTTTCCCGTTTTCAGGAAGAATAACGAAAGAAGCCCTCCATACATTGAGCAATGAAAGCTCCTGGAGCTTACCCAGGTATTTGGCTCTCTATCATTATCCATTATCACTACCCATCCTGTCGCTCAAGTAACAAGGACCAAATGTGGGAAATCACTCTGCAACACTAAGTGACTTACCGGAAACGCCAGCACTTAATTTATGCATTTCATCACTGGGCCAACAACCTGATGAACATGATTTGGTACAGGGCCTTCATCTGGGTGTTTTACTTAAAACACAGATAACTGTTGCTGTTATTATTGAGTTATTATTCACATTTGGTTCCTTTGCTAAATACAGGATCAGCAACTTGCAAGTGATTTTTACATAGGCCTTTTACTATTCCCAGCATCTGAAACTGAGAAATTGTGAAAGGTTTAGCTCCATTTCTACTGGAAGAATAGCACCCTCGTGCTGTTTTATGCCGTTAAGCATTGAAGCAGATTTCTTGCCTGATCTCAAGGCAAACTGCTGCGTAGATGCCACTACAGACTGACATCAATAGATTGTCCCCTTTTTTAATGGTAATAATACTAATGTCTCAAAATTGTAGCGGATTAAATGCTCAAAAGCATTAGTGAATTACCTTAATTTTGGTAAGAGGAAGGAGCAGGTTTACGCTCAACTTGTAAATTGACAATAAAACAGTTAATAATCAATTTAGTCTTGATCTGAAGTTGCTACAGAGTTCTTGTCTCGTGTACAGTGACCAGGATGCTTCATACACACAAACACATAATAACCAAGTTCTTTTAAAAATGAAAAGTTTATTCACTAAAAACTACACACACAATAAACTACTGACTACACAAACACACCTAATAACTACTAGACACACAAATGAACGGATAAATGCAACCATGAACAACTAATATGAACATAGCAATGACCCATTAATAAATGAAATGAGGACCATTTGATACCAGATTATGCAGTGAATGGTTATTTTGGCGGTATTAACTTGTGTAAACACAGGAAACAATTACGTGACCAAACTTTAATAATTACCAGTGAAATAAACCAGGCAACATTCAGCAATTGAGAAGTTTTGGAAAGTCAAAGGAGATTATTATTAGGAATTATTAGCATGTGTGTGAGCATTTGCCAGATGTTGACTGAGTTTAAAGTCTGTTACGGTCCTAACGGTGGTATTGTTAGGATGCAGGTGCTGCAACAGAGTGTAGCGATTTCTTTAATCTTCTTAATCAATTTAGGGGCGCTAATAGAGTTTCTTTCTTTTAAGAGTTAAGTCTTTGAGTCTCTGTCGCTCATGCTCTCTCTGTTTCTCCTTTTCTCTGCTCCTCGTGGCTGGTACGCAATATCCAGGTTTTCTTCTTTTCTAACCTTTGTCGTGTTATCGGCATTTTCCAACATGTTCTGTGCGCCTTTGGTTCCTCTGTGGGTTGGTTGAAGTCAGCTGCCTCAGCTGTCTCATTTACTTTCATTTACTTTCTTTGTTCTAATATCTTCCTAAAGAATGCAATAAATTTGCTACCAATTTTATTCTCCCATGCTTGGCAAACGCACACACGTGCTCTGAGGACCTGTGGGATTCAGCGTTCCACTAACATTTTCTTTTAGTACCAGCCATGATAAATTAATTATTGTGTAGATGCATCACGTTTCCTGTTTCATTAGCTATTCAAAGAGTCTAAACATACCATTGAGGCTACAAGAAGTGTAGTGAGGACAGAATGAGGCTATCATAACACATCATAATAGGCTAATACCCAACATTAAGCAACTTTAGGCATATTTAATTGATTAATATTAAGGTTAAGACAACAAGAACGCAGCAAATATTCTTTGAAATACATCATTAGAGTTGAAAGCAAGGACTTACACAAATGAAACTGTATCCCAAATTATCACACATCACTGAAAAATTGTTTTGTCAATACAGAACATGGTGAACCATACTTTGCACAAATATATTAATTTCTGTACATAAAGAACAGTTCGAGTCGAGTCCGTATTGTTCTTTTTCAAAATCAGTATGTTGAAATAAACTTTGCGTTCTTTCTATAACATTAATTAACATGGTATATCAGTTAATATACATTTGACTCATATCAGGGTAAAACAGAATATCTTCTTTCAGCTTGTGTCAGCAGAAATGTGTTTCTGACACCAGCACGGTGTGGGATATCAGATTAGTTTGGCTCCAAACCAGCCAGTCGTAAATTATGAAATTGTCATTCAACTTTCCATTAGTTCCTGGGGAAAGCTTATTAGTTCTCTGGACAGGCTTGTTTATGAGGCCAACTTTCAGGAAAATCGAATTATTTTTATCAATAAGTATACAAAATGTTCATCCGAATCTACGTTGCTCACGCTCCAAAATTATCGTACTAATAATTTATTATTGCTAACGCAATGTCCAGCTCTGACAGCACATTTAAAACCTCCTAAATCAATGGTTGATGAAAAATTTGACAAAACCATACAATACCCACCATTTCTGAATTGGTCCAAAGCTACACAAGCTAGAGAGTGGAATTCAGCTTTCTGACAGCTGAAAATCACTATAACATTGTAACACTGGATTTGCCAATTTTACCCAATTTGGGTTATTAGGTTTAGGGTAGTGTTCTTCTTCTTAACTCAAAAATACAACTCATTTTCCTTTTTACATACAATTTAAGGGGGGACCTGAAATGCCTGTGTCAACAGACCAATTTATTCTCTGTGGATATGGGAGTGTGAAGAGCCAATACAAAATCTATAAACACACACACACAAGCAGAGGAACTGTCATATTATAGAAAATTAGGTGGCGAACAGGAAGCACATAGTCAATGTGGAGTGTTCAATAATGAGTGAACACTTGATCCAGCAAACAGAAGTGGAACAACACTCAATACACAGAGAGGAGAGAAATCACTCAATATAACAGACGTGTATAACGTGTGTGTGTGTGCTTGCCTGTTGGTATGTGGAGAAAGAGTGTTTTTTAAATTTAATTCTGTAATGTCAATTTTGATGAAGAAACAACTGGTTTATAAGTAAAATAAAATTGAAGATTTGCCATTATAATGACCGACAATAACAAAAAATAAAGAAATCATGAAAGGAACTCATACAGAAAGCTAACAGATGGGTGTGTGTCAGGTCCATCGTTATCCTTTCCCTGGTTATCACATCCCATTTGGCTGCAAGCATTAACTGTCTGTGTTTGTGTGTGTAGGAGTGTGAAATTTAGCATTGGCTGTATTTCTTATTCCTTCAGCTTTCACTGCTGTTCCTAATTGTATGCTCTCCATCTGGGAATCTGCATCAGGCTGTCGATTTAAGGTTACTTGACAACATTTTGGGTGTATTCCAAAGGGGAAGCATATACAGTGAAATAAGAGAGACTTTCACATAGAAAAGAAATATAAGCAGCCAATTCATGGTGGCCAAGACAGGCAGAATTATTTTATATTTTCTTCAGATCTGGGATTAACTGTGTTACCAAACTACACTGGAAGAAGCTGGGGAGGCAAGATTCAGTAGTTGGTAACTTTGATGAGTTTCATGAGTTTTGGGTGTATTTTATAGGAATTCAATTTGTGTGTGTAGCTAAGAGCATTAACTGAGGGTGAAATTCATTGTCTGGCTTCCTCTCTGCCAGAGCTGCTGCTGTTGCTATTTCAACAACTCTTGTTGTTGTATGTGGTACAGATTATTTAGCAGTATTTTCAACACTGCTAAAGTGACAGAAAAAAGTGGAAAATAACTAAACTGACAGGCATACCAGAAACTAAATGACAAAGGGCACATGACCAAACCTGCAGATGTATAGTACATGTAAGGGAGTGTGTTTGCATGTATGTGTTTGTATGTGTATCTGTAGGAGTTATCTAACCCATTTTTCATTTACAGTAAAAGCTAAATATACCTTTTATGAGCTTAGGAGTTCAATAATTATAAATTCCAGTCTATCAGTTTGTGTGTGTCTATTACGGTGTGTGTGATCGTGTGTGTGTTTGGCATCTGTAAACCTAAATGATGTATGTTGGCCAGTGCTAAAGCGCTTCAGGTTTTTGTGCGTGCGCTGGAAGCATTAGCTGCTGTGTGTGTGTGGGAGTGTGAAATTCATCTCTCTGTGCTGCTGCCAGTGCTCTGGCTGTGCCATCATCATTTGCATTAGCGCTGTTCATCTCCCACTTTACAATGAGTAATTCTAGCTGATTTCACAGCAGTGATTTACAGCATTATGAGAAAACCGCTGCAAATCGTCTGTAAAGATTAAGATTCTATTACTCTCTTATTTTCTTTTAATGGGTCTGACTAGTGATTAGCTATTGTACCATGTCTGAGTGACTTTGTGTGTAGTTATTCTGAACTCACCTATGTTTGGAGCAACCAGCGCCACAGGGTTGAGGTAGGTGAGCTTCATGTTCTGGGCCAGTTTCTGGGTGTACTGCTCCAGCAGCTCCGTCAGCTCAGCTGGACCACCGCCCGGTATGTGGTTCTGACTCTGAGCGAGAGCCCGCCAAAGCCCAGAGGTACCGGGACCCAACAGCACACTGCAGCCCCTGAGAATGTTCTGAAAGCAGCAAAAAGATGAACAATTAGTAAAAGTAAATAATTCTAAAAAAGAAAATAAATACAAGGAGGTAATGGTGATCTGCTTTTCAGCAGGTGCTTCTGTTGATTGTTTCAAGGGAAAAGAAAACAGATAGAAAGGTAACAAATGTGTCAACATCCTGGATTGGGAAAGGGAAAGAGAGATAGCAGATATGAAGAAAAGGGATCTTTTTTTCTGTGCAGACATCAGGTAGAAGGAGTCAGAGGTGGGAAGAGGGAAATAAGAACATATTGTGAGGAAAAGAAGTGATGAGGTTGTGACTGTTGCTCAGGGTTCATCAAAGGGCCAGAGTCTTCTTCCAGACTTAATAAAGCCTAAAAGCCATGCACCAAATCAACAAAAGCAAAGAACGTCACGGTAGAGAAGAGTGGAGAGAAAAGTAAAGTAGTAAGGCGAAAGATAGAAATTTAGTTTGTTACTGATTCTGGTTGAGGACAGAAGAAATCTGATGTAAGCCTCATTGTAAAGCCTTGTCAGGCTGCTGTGACCAGAGGTGTATTTCAGAAAGCGGGTTTAGTGAAAACTCTGAGTTTGTTAACCTTGAGATGAGGGAAACTCTGGGTTTTCAGTTCCAGAAAGAGGTAACTTTAACTCATTTAAACTCCACCATGGTAACTGACTCTGTGAGCCTAACCTGCTCGCTGGCAGGTTTTATTTTTTCTCCAACAAAAACTTTCGCTCTGTCTCCTCCCTCTTACTGTCACGAATACGCCAGGCTCCACAACCTACTAATCATCCACTCCTGCTCCCCATTAACTCCCAATCATAGCCTGCACTCACCTCAGTCGAGGTCCGACCTCGTTAGTAACTAGGACTCCCTATGCTACACAACATAATACGTATCTCCTGTCTCCAGCGATTCGCTTCTCTAGCGAGTCTTCCTCAAACAGACTTCTCCATCTCCATACCGGTATACCTGTTCTACCTGGCTGTTATCCAATAAAACGATCAGTCTCCATATCGGTGACCCCTGCCTGTCTGTCCATAACACTTACAGAGCCAGCCAGTTTTATTTTCCTCACTGATTCAGTCCGTTTTAAAGCATGTATCAAAGCACATTAATTAGTGGAGGTTTACTGTATGTAGAATAAAAATCCTGGTTGGATATTAGTTTGTCACTCAGGACTATCTAAAGTTACCACTTCAGTCATTTCTTGGAACAGCGTTTTTTGCCCTCACATTCAAATATTACACACCATGATGTCAGCTCAGAATATATTCTCTGCATGTCCTTTTTTTTTATAACACTGACTCTGTGCACACAAGACAGCTGTCCGTTTGTTAGAGCAGTTCCACTAAAATGTTTATTGCACATAATGTGTTTCGGTATGAAGCTTTAGACATGTAGGATCAATGAATAATTATCTCAGTCACTCATGATGTGATTGGTTGCAATGATGGAACATCATTCCTATAATATTGGAGATTATATGTTAATATTTCTGAGTGAGCAGGATCGTGGTGCAGCTGCAGAATGTAGTTTGGCTGAGTATAGTCTGAAGGTGTGATAACAGCATTTCAGTGACTATGTTTAAATTTACTACATTTGTTTAAGTAGCTGAAATAAAGCTGAATGCTGTTAATCCAAATAGATGTCTAAAATTTAAAATCTACTGTATTTTAATCTCGACACCTTAAGTGCAAATCACCAAACATATTACTGGATCAGATTGTGGGTTTACAATCATGTCTCTATGTCTGATCCATATATTTTTCTTCAGTTGCTGGCCCCTGTGTTTTGTCAGATTAAAGCTGAACAAATATATTTAAAATGTAATGTAGGCTATGGCCTAATACATAGTCAGAGTCCACCACTTCATCATCCATTAAGGAAATGTAAGTCTGATAAATGATTGATTAATGGACAACACTGAATAGAACTTTGTGTTAACTTGTTGACAAGATAAATGCGCACAGTTTGCATATACATGCATCGATATCTCTACGTCCACTGGATTAAAATGGAGGCTCTGCCTTTTATTTACCTGTTACCATGGTGAATCGTAGTATCAGAGCTCCATCTGAGCTCCATTAATGATGGCTTTTTTCATTCACCATGCACAAGCTTAACTCAGAGTGAACATACTCAGAGTTGATTGAACTGACTCTGATCAGCTGATCTGGAAACGAAAACTCAGTTTTCCATCTCAGAGTTCAGGGTTAGGCTCAGAGTTTGTTAAACCTGCTTTCTGGAATAGAACCCAGGACCACAAGAACATGGTCAAAAACAGCTAAAAAAGTCTAGACCCCAGTTATAGCACGTTTTACCACAGTGACGTGGCCATTTATACATTGTGCCTCTATTGTTATGCTTTTCATGGGAAATTTGTGTCTCTGGATGAAGGCCTGTTATAGATAGTAAGACTGTTAAGACTGCACAGCCTTGCAAAATGTTCTGAACAAACAAAGAGTAATATGAGAGATCACGAGAGAGTGAGAGACAGAGTAAAAGTGCTCAGTATGATTCCTTACAGTGTGACTGCACCAGAACCAATAAAGCACTGCAATATCACATAATGCTCTGGGGAGAAAAAATACTCAAGAAAACCTTCAGACAAACAAGGAAAAGAATATACAGTGCAGTATAGGGAGAACGTAGTGAATTGTAGAGGGAGATGAAGGGAGAATCAGAAACAGGGACTGTGGATAAGTAAGTGGCAAGGAGAAAAAAAATTGAGAATGAGAGAGAGAAGGCTCAGAGATGCAGGAAACAGAGAGAAAGATAAAGAGAAATAAACTAAAAGACAGTTGTGATCAGATGGAAAAAGTGAGCGAGGAATAGGCCTGTTGCGATAAATACGTAATTGACTTATCTAATGGCCATGACCATCATTTTTGTTGCCCGTTGTGTTTACATGCATGTTTGTTTACATAAGAATGTTAGTTAATGATGTTTTCCCCTTCCCTTTGTATATTTGAAGTCAAGTTTAAAAAAAAAACTACAATGTTCCTGTAGTGAGTTTGTGATTATTTGGCTAATAATTTCTCTATCTACCTTATCTCTCCCTTGCTTCAACCAACAACCCCTATGCTTTATGCAAATTAATGCGATGTAAATGAATGCCCTTAAAATAGTTTAAAAAGCATGCCCAGTCCAGTTTCCATTAATGGCTTCCACTGACCATGTGGTCTTGTTTGGAGAAAATCTGAAACTCAAATATATTACTAAACTTGAAAATAAGCCAATATTTCTCCATGAAAAATGTTAAGGTGGATATTAGGCTTTCAACCTGAGCAGGCTGTATACAAGTAAGAGCTCATATGGCCTGTGTTTATCTATTGAAAAGAAAAGGGGTGAAAAACAACAGAGACTAACAAAAGGAAAGAGATTTTGAAGAGGCAGCAGATGACAGAATTACAGAAATAGAAGAAGGCGCAGGGCACACAAATGCTGAATGAGAGGCAGCATGGATGACAGGTTGGAAACTAATCCTAGTTTAATCAGTTCAACAAACAGATTATATGTGCCACTCAAACAGCAACATGTTGTCATATCCAAACTATTTGGAGCAAATTATTTCTATCCCATTAGATTTTCTTTGTTCTCTTTTCATCCTTCATTTATGCTGTAGAGATCCCACTATGAGAAACAGTTACATTACCGACCATTGTGCAGTACATTGTTCCATAATGAATGCCAGATGTTTTAATGGCTATTATAGAACGTATAATATCTGAAGTTCTCTCCCTCATTTTAAAACACATTTGGCACATTTTTGCTTTGTACTTGATGAGACATGAGCCCTGTCTGGAGGTACAGTAGTATCCAGATGGATTGGATCACAGCTTGAACATGAAAGAGTTTCATCTTCCTGCATTCATCGCTACATTGCTGATGTGAAAACACTTTTCTGCCTTTCTTTGTTTCTCCTGGAGCCACAGGCTCTCTTACCACTGCTGGGTTACTATAGTAACTGTGTTCTACATTACTTATTCGTCTGGCCTAATAGCTGCTGTTTAAAGTGAGGTGTCACGTATTATCAGATATATATTTTTTATTATTGAGAAAAAATGGGCTGTCTGCAGCTCCACTTCAGTGCTGCCAGGGTAAACCTAGAGCTGCATCATTAACTCAAGATGATGCGATGTAGACGGCACAACTGTTTTAGAGTCAGAGGTTGAGGTCACAAGTGAGGTGAGTTGAGGTTTGTCTTCCAGAAACTGCAAGATGACAATAAAAATCATTACTGTACTATTGTGAAAACATATAGCTGCTTTAAGCCTCTGTAAACCTGCTAATTAAATGTTAAACCCTAATGGCCATATTTCTGATTGATACTGTCAGGTGAAGTAGTTAAGTGGAATGTCAGGCAGGAAAAAGGTTTTCATTTCACTCACTATAGGATGCCATTAATGCTACTGTTGTGTTGCTATAGCAACTGTCCTTGTTAGCTGAAGATTATGTATTGATCACATAAAGCAATGTACTATATTTGGAGTGAAGCTCCAACTGTGATGCTTTTGAGTGCCCAAACAAAATGTTCATGTTCATTTAAGATTGGTTATAAATGAGTTTTTATTTAACAAAACCTAATTGAAATGCAGAATAAGAAGAATTTTTTTTTTTAACAACATTCAAAGTTGTCCACTCCACAGCAGCTCACAGCGAGGAAATGAGCTAGAGAATGACTGAAAGAGAGAGAGCTGTGCTAGCGACAACAAAACAATGAATCAGAAATACATTTTCTGATTGTTTCATAGCGGTTACATTCTAAAGCACAAATAAAATCGCCCAGACCTTCGCACAGCGCTGTGGGAAGGAACCAGCTGCTCGCTTCGTTACGAGTCCCAACTTCATGGTCCTTCATGGACTTCACAGCCTGCGCGCTGTCATTGGCTGGAGCTACACACCACTGACCAAAGGTTGACACCCAGAAATTTCCCGAACACAGCAAACTGAGAAGAAAATACAGGCAGATGGCAGGGTCTCTGCAGATACAGACACTGCCACACACTTCTAGTTGGTCATAAGTGATGATTGAGAGAGATTATTTTTGTATGAGTCTATACATTGTTTTTTTAGGAAAATCCTGCATATTCTACCTTTAACATTGGTTATAAATTAGGTTTTATTTAATGAGTCAGCCCCTGACATATGCTGTTTGTAAGAAGAGTGAGTCATTCAGTTAAAGAAACACAACAACACATTGCTGAAACAATCAAATCATCCTCCAGTGTGTTGGTATCGTTTCTCTTTTGTTCAGTGTCATAACTGGAGCCACAGTGTGTATCTGGAAATTCAGCAGATAGTGTATATTTAATCAGATAAATGTGAGTGCGTTTTTATTTTATTGTTCACCTAAGAGGGAAAAGTACACTATTCTCAATTTAACCCACAGAACTTACAGCACAGAAGACGTGAGGTGACGACCATACTGTCAACTCAACACGTGTGGAGGACAAAGACAGTGGCCTTCCTGGGGAAGACAAAGCCTTGCCTGAGGCCTGAATGGGAAACAAAGGCCCATTCAAACGCCACGCAATCTCCACTAGCCGTTAATTCATGCCTAGACATGATATTTCAGCTTGAATCCAAACACTGGATTTCTATTGGACAAACTGCCAAGCAGGGTGCAGGATGACGATGTCATCACCTCCATAAATCCGAGCACTTTCTATTGTGGCTGCAGGAGACGCTCAACGTTGAACTTTTATTTTTCTAGGAAGGTCTCAACTCGCTGGATGAGCGACAGACTGTTTTGTGTTTGCTGAAACACTTTTGAAACCCAATTGTTATACTCCACATAACAATCTTTGCCTGGAGACGGAAGACACAGATTTACTGTTTTCTTCATGGAGGGAAAGACAGCCTCTGAGCCTCTCTCTCTCCCCACTAAAAGTTGACTGCTGCTTCCCTCCGCTGCCCCCGAAGGAACAGTTTCACCGTTGAACCCGCCGACACCACAGACCCGGCCTAGTCAGTGTCCGAGCCTGAGAGAACTCCGCCAGACAAATCTGAATGGACTGACACGTTAAATCGCTATCAAGAGCGATCCCAAGTAAGAGGCTTGTCTGGGCAGAGATAGAGTGATAGAACTGTTTCTTATTTCATCTAAGCTTCATTGTTGTGAATTGTGCTTTGCTTATTGTGGGAAGTAACAGGCCGCCATGTCCTGTTTTTCCTGTGTGTTTTCGTGCTTAGCACGTTCCGTATCGGTACCACGCTGTTGGACCGTTTAACTGTGTTATTTTAGCCACTGCAGAAGCTAGTAACAGTGCTTTATCAGACCAAAGTCCAGAAACACAGCTGGTGAATAAAAGTTTGCTGTCGGGTTCCTGTGTGATAAAGGGACAGCTATTGTGCTTTACCACGGCATTTGAGATTTCTTGTGCCTTACTCTTTGTGCCTTTCTTTCTCCTTCCTCTCCACTAACCCACACACCTTTACACATACATATACACTTACACACACATCTCAAACGGCCCAGATAGCTTGGTAGCATAACCAGCTAAGCTGCACACTATCCTGGGGACAAACAGAGTGTGTCCTCCATTTTGGCTCTGCCCCTTTTGTTTGAGTTTCACGGTCTGCCTGCTATTTTGGATCTGTGTGTGACGAAGACCCACATGGTCACATCTGCCATCTAAAGAGTTTCTCCTCGGGGATCAATAAAGTATTTTTGATTCTGATTCCTCACATCCCACCTCTCTATTGACACACACATACAAACACACCATATATGCTTGCTGATTGTTGTATGCTTATTGTGTTTAGATTAGAAGATAGTGGTTGTTGGCTGAAGTTATTTATTGTTAATGACTTTGTTATTGTTATTGACTTCACCCTTCACTGTCCACCCTTATTAATGTAAGATAGTACTTTAAATATCAGCATTTGTAGGTGGACAGCCACCTTTGAGACTGTTTTTCATGTTTGGTTATTGGTTCCTGATCTCAGGGTGGTGCCCTGTAATTATTAATCCATATTAATAATTTTGATAATATCAATAATTGTATTAATATTCATAAATATCTTTGATATTTTACTAGAATGAGTTCTTACTCCTTTTCTAGAACCACTAGAGAAACAGAGTGAAGGTCGCTGGAACTATTAACGCAGGTACACAAAAATTGTAATAAAATGTGTATATGCATTAATGAAACCAAATATTTAAAACTCCTATCAAAGATCAATTTTATCTTCTTTGTTTTCATATAATTACAAAAAGACACAGATGACATTCTTTTGCTCAAACTATCGGATGTCGCTACCACAACCACCACAGTTTCTATAGCAACTTATTAGCTGTATAACAATGACATTATCATTGACAGTCTGTTTCAGTACTGCCGGGTGTGGCTATTTCTGCTACAGTTGTCATCAGGTGGCTAAATCCTCACTGATACTGTGACTGTAGAAAAATGTGAGAGCAAAAAACTGCTTTTTAACTGCCTACCATGGTCCCTATTAACTCAACAGCTAAATGAATTAAAATGTCAGGTAGCGTGAGATTATTACTCAACACCATAAAAAATTCCTTCCTCTGATATAAATACTACTGCTTCTATTACTTCTAGTACTACTACTATTACTGTAGGAAAGTCTACTGTTTCCACTGTTCTTATTGTTGTCAAGCCCCCTTTACAATTGTTGAGTTAGATCCTAGTGCACTTGCCGTAGTTAATGATGTCGAACCTCCTTAAGGCAAGCTCTTTTGCCATTCCGTGCATTTTCTGTTATCAATGACTAATGCTGTAATTTTATTTCTTCTGTTCTTTAGAACCACACACACACACACACACACAACCCTCATAAACACCCGAACATTGAAACCATTGAAACCAATTAAAGTTTATTTGGATTGATCTCTCTGTGCCCTATGTCCTGATTGGAGTGTGTGTTTGAATGACAGGGAGAAAAGTTGGACTAATTACATTTTACAAAGATTTAATAATAAAATTCTCTTCATGAATGAAAATATTTACAGTATCAACAGGGTGCAGGGTGTCAATTTCAGTGACATGCAATTTGTCAATTACTGACACACGAGCCAATAAACTGAAACAGTAAAATGTGTGTGTAAAAGGGGGATATATGAACACTCATTTCTTGTCAGCCAAATTTGATATGGAGATGTCTGTTAACGCCTTTATGTCAAGACACCAACATACTAAAATGATCGTGTGTCAGCTCCTGCGTCCTCAGCTCAGCAGTTGTATCAGGTAAAATGAGTTTCTATGGAGAGATGACATGTTGCAATATTTCATGAGCCACTCTCACTGCATCACCATAGCAACATTACCCCCCCAATCAGAAAAAAGACATTTCGTTGTACTATCTACTCACTGGGTACAAAAAGGTACAGTATATGAATTATATCTACTGTTTTAAATAACAGCAGCTATTTTATGTCTATTGGCAGATTCGATTTGTGGTTGCTGCTAGCAGTAACAGAGTGGAAGTCTGGTTTGGTCTTTAAAATAACTTTAAAATATTATATCAATCATTCAAAAATCCATTTGTGATGGTTTAATATCAAACCCAAAAACTGACACATTTATTGTGGTTGAAGATACTCTCCATAAACTATTATTCCAAAATGCCGATCAGCTTGTTGGTTACACTTGTCTTGGTTGACAATGCCAATTAACACACAGTGGCAGTGATGAGTTTCATAACATGTTTAGATTTTCACACATTAAAATCAACATCATTTCACCATCAATCATCAACGCATCAATACAACTACAAAGGAGACCATTTCAAACCTCTTTCTCACACTCTTAATTTGGTATATAGTGTAAATTAAAAAAATGTTCCCCCATGAATCTCTGTCTCCTGCAAGGTGAATCATAACAGCCAATAAACAGCCCTTGTTAATTGCAAATACTGTATGTCTTATATGTTCCACCATATGCCATTGCAAGAACATCTCAAGAGTTTAGCTGTACACCTGCCCCCTCTCCTCACTGCTCTCATCCTCCCACTGTAATGTATAAAAGAGCAAAATACACAGTGTGTCCTTGTTAAAAATTGAAGAGGAGTGAAAAGGAAAATTAAATTATGTTATTCTTTTTACCTCATTGAAATGTGCGTCCTGAGTAGCAGTGAGTCCGAAGCCGCTCTGTTGGGTCTCGAAGGTGAGGAGGCGGGACAACAGTCTTTCGGCAATCTGCAAGTCATTGCCGTAGAGTCGGACGGTTGCCTCAGTGACGTCACGGAGCTGGTGGGCAAGTTTCTTCTCCATGATGGTGTTCAGCTCTGTCTCATTACGATCCAGAGAATCAAGCTAAACATAGAGACACCAACAAAACATGAAAAACTGAATCTATCCCCTTTTTACATGCATTTAAATGAGCAGTGTGTAGGATTTAGTGACATCTAGAGGTGAAATTGCACTTTGCAACCATTTGAATACTGCTCATCTCACCATCCCCTTCCAAGCATGTAGGAGAAATTACGGTGGGTGCGAAACTTGCGAAAAAGACAAGACTAGTGGGTCCACAACCTTGTCCACCACTATTCCAGGTCCAAGCTGACTTAAATTGGGCGTGCTCTCTGTGTATTGCTACCACAAATTCAAAATAAATCTCACTGTTCATGAAAAAAACCCATCAGACTCCTGTAATAGAAGTTTTGAATTTACAAGTTGTAGTGATAACAATGGCCAGATGGCTTGCCAAACATTCACAAACACTCTGCTGTACCATTTACGGTGGAATTCCATGTGGGGAGTTTTGAATAAACTCTGCTCAGAACTCTGAATCTGCAAACTGACTTCTTCCCTCTCTAACAGTAAAGGTGTCAATTTGGACACTTGCAAGACAAAACAAGAACTTTCCACCCCGGAGGAAAGTTATGTCTTGCTACGCTAATGGAGCAATAGCAAAATTTAAAGACAATAAATGGACTCTCTGGATTAGTTTAACTGAAGGACGAGAGACTAAAAACAACATATCCTCCCTTATCTGTCTCACTCTCACACACACATGCAAACAACATACTCTTTCTTCTCTCACACCCTGATGTGGTCTGAGAAAGTTGAAAGTGCAGTCCTGAGGAAGTAACACTGTGATATTCTTGCTTTTGAACCCAAGTCTGAATTAATGTGAATTAGCTATATAACCAATCAGTAACCCAGCTAACATTTCTCAGCACGTTCCCTTGATGTGTAACCCAACTTTTTGTAGGACATGAAATGAGCAATACCAGGTGACAGCATTGCCACCTACTGACCAACAGATGTCTCTGCAACCATCGCCATTATGAATCTGTATAATATTGTAGCTATTATACTGTATTATGTAAAGCAAACTGTATTGTTAAACCCTATGCCACTTATCAGCAGTGTTAAAAATGTGTGTTTTGACAGTTACAATTAATTAACAGTGTCAGGTAACTGATTGAATGGGCTGCTGAAATAGTTGATGGTTAAATTTTTCCCTGAATGTTTTCTTATAATCACTACACTATTTGTATGTTTTGGATCATGGTTGCATGGTCATAGTGATGTTTGAGTATGTGATATTTTGCGTGCAAAAAAATTTCTACGCTGATAGAACAATAGCTATGTTAAGTTTCAAAGGAATAGCACACACCCACAACTCCTCCTCCTTTGGCTAGCTGACAAAAGGGCTGGACTGGGATTTTCCCCTCAGGCTGGCCCTCACCTTTGAGCTCAACGGGTTGCGTTTTTATTTTCGTTACCTAAAGTCCGCTCACAATTTAACCTTTTTCCAAGCAAGCCTTTTTAATGCTTCAGTATTAAACTGAAGAGTTGTTTCTTTTGACTTTTATATTTTTGTAACGTTAACACTAAGCCTCATGATTTTTTATAACACGTTATTTCCTTTTTAAAGTTTCATCTGGTCAACGGAATTACTCAAGCCTAGCTGAAGAAGTTAGTTATTTAGATATTTTATTCGACAAGCCACAACATCACATATTTGACAGAAGACGCTGCAGCCAGCCAACTTTGAAAGCCAAGCCTTTCTTAAAGAAGCCTGGTCAACAGTAACAAAAAGGGTAGAACCAAAGAAACTTTGAATCCTGCATCTCCCAACTGTGCCAGTTAAAATAACTGTTAATATTAATTCCCCTTTAGATAAGTTAATTGCCCTAGCATTATTTTAGTGTCTCATTGTTTTGTTTTAATCATCAGAGCACATACTTCATACGTCACTATTGCCAATAGCTAAAATTTTACCTCATCATTCAATATCTTTATTCATTTGTTTGTTTAGAATTTTTAGCATATACTAATTAATCCTTCATTTATTCAGTTATTAGGGATTTAGCTATAAGTAAATGTCCTCATTTAATCAGTAAGAAGTTGTCTGCGTGTTTTCTTTGAAGCAGAAGACAAGGTCAATCTTTTGAAAAGAATTAAATCCTTCTTAAGCGACTGATTCATTTAATGATCGAGTTATTAATTAATACAGTTTATTTGTTTTCCCTGTTAGGGTGGTGCCCCAGAACAAGTGTAACTAACTATTAATTAATTAATATTAAAGTAGTTTTGCTACAAAGTTAGCTAGTTTTCAATCACCGGCTGTCCAGAACAGTTTGGAGCTGTATAACAGCAGACGTAAGCGCTCAGAACAAACTGCAGGATTCAGCACTTATAAGATGAGTTACAAGTTTTGGGACCCATGAAGACATGTGTATTAGTGGTAATACTCTACATACAGCAGCATTGAGCTCCACAAACGGAGGTGACGTGCAGTTGTAAAGGTCTGGCTCCAGCCATCCTCTCTCTACATCACAGTGTCTGATGGCCGCACCTGTAAGGAGTAGAAACAGTTCTACAAACTCTTTTCACAAGGACATGGCATATATAAATTAAACTGAAGTTTAAAACTGACATTAGGTTGTATGTGAATATATCCAATGTCTATGTGTTTGAATGCACTGGTGTTAGTGTGCACGGACCGACAGAGCCTTTGGGGCAGGGCACTGCGGCTGGCAGGTTGAACTTGGTCCGAGGCCACCAGATCCCCTGAGTGATGGTCTTTGGACAACCATCATAAATGACTGCAGAGAGAAAGAACATCATTTAAAATAATCCTTATCAGTTCGATGAACTTTTCAATTAAAAACATAACAAAAAGTCACTAATGATGTGGAAATGTTTCTTTTGACTTGCAGAGTAGACAGTGAAAATGAGAAATAAAATACCAGCTAGGAATTCAAGGTAGTAATTACAAGAGGGACACTGGAAAGTGACAAAGCTGCACGGAATAGAAAAGCAGAGACGATGAATAGAGAAGATGTTAAATAGAAGATGAATATCATGGACAGTTTCTTTGTTATTTTAGGCTTGGATACACGATTGATAAACATGACCATTTTGAAAGACAGAATATAAGAAGAAACTGAAATCCTATGATTATACAGTTATGATTAAATATGGTGGAAGCTCAGTAGTGCCTCATTATTTTCACTCATGTCTGTTTATCTCCATGGATAATTTACTCAGTTTGAATACTGGTTTTAAATCCATCTTGAAAATTATACATTGTCTTCAAAATTACACAAGACACAGTTTTATGTACCACTTGCCAAGAGACACAAAACAAAGAAAGTAACACATTACTTTTTGTCATTGCTGGAGAACAACACTGACAAAGATTTAATATTAAATCCAGTTTTGCAAACTATTGTTCAAATGAGTGGAACATTTTTGTCAGTCCTTTGGGTTTTTTTTTTCTTCGATTAACCACAAAGGAGCTGCAAAATAGTGACACATTTGTACCCATCAAAATAAAGTAGTTGGTGGAAAAAGTTACATTCCACAAATGATTCTGTCCCACAATCTAGGCTAGGCAAGTTACTGTTATGTTGGAAAAAACACAATGCAGCAGTGAGATACTTGATTTTCTTTAATTCCAATCTGCAGATGTGATGCTCAGCACGAGAATAAATTACTAAATAAACAATGTAGCACCCTGTTGGGTAAACCAGAGTAACTTTGAAATGCAACAGAGAGATACATAATTTCCAAAAGTTTGATCTAAATGTCTGAAACAAAAGGAAATAAGCCTTCTCACCTTCACAGCCTGAATTCGTGACCTCAGCAAAGGGGTTGTCACATGTGTTGCACTGGCGACCAATCACGCCGGGCCTGCACTGGCACTGGCCTGTCTCTGGGTCACATGATCGCGAGAAGGAACCCACCGGGTAGCAGTCACATGGCAGGCAGGTGTCAGAGGCCCGCAGACGGTAGTGAAACTCCTGAATACACACACAGGGTATGCATAAGTAGGCACACAGATCAAACTCAGTCAAATGAATGTAAAATGTCACGGCCAAGAATAGTGTCAGCGATTACATCATCACATGCATTAGAGCAAGATTTATACAATGACGCAAAAGAGGACACAAATATAACAGAGACATGATGTGTAAAAAAGCCAGGGATAAAGGAAAGCAGTTAATTATTTAGTTTGCTAAACTTGCATGAGAATATGCTGTATATTTACACTACATTTTGGGAAAAAAATTATGGTGCTACCGTAGATGATGGTGGTGCAGCACCACTGCTTCATTCTTTGAAGCCCCCCTCCACTCAAAACACCAAAGACACCAAAAAGCATTAAACCACTTGCCAGCATACAGTGCATCTACAGTATATGTGGGGCTTGCAGATTTTGATAGAGACAAAGGAGGTGCAGGATCCAATCAAATAGGTGCAGGTCCTAATCTGGGAAGTCCCGGATCCTGTTCCGGCAGGATCCGGCACAAATTAAGCCATGGACACACACCCTTATGTTGTTACTTAGCTTTTCTGAGGTTTTGCATGGTTAAATCACTGAATTGTATTTTAACAGCCCCCTCATTCACCTTCCTGGCGCCGGGGGTGGGCGGGTGGGTCGTTGTGTCCCTACCAATGTTGACACCAATCCTACGCACTTGCTCTAACGAGACTGTGAGGCCATAGCAGCTTTATGTTGTATTTTACAAGTTGAAATTCACAAGTAATCTGCTCTTGCTTTATGGTCCAAAATATGGACAGGTTTCTCTTCTTCCAGCTGAATAGTACAGAGTTTTAGGTCTCAGTTTTTAGGTCTCAGAAATGCAGATGATCAAGTATAAAAGTGATGATCAAGGGAGTCAAAGGCTGATGGAAAATACCCCTAACCCTCAACATGATAATCATCTTTAACAACTTGTGTACGAAAAATCAGACACTAAAAAAAAAGAATAACACCTGGAAAAGCGCAACAATGTTTATGGAAAATGTGGGCTCAACGCAATTAATTTAATTATGATGATCATTGCATCTTAAAAAGAATATAATTTTTTTAACTGAATGGCATTAAAGGAAAAATGTAATTAATTGTTGATGCAGTATAGATGGATATATGGGTCAAAGAGGACGTCTACTAGCTGCTATTTTGCACATCCCTCACTGTGGAGAAAGCCAGTTTAAGATGTACACTGTAATACTTGATAGAGTTATGTGTGTCAGCCTTGACTGGAATGGTGTATATGTATGCAAAATGAAAACATTCTTACATTGTGAGCACGACAAGCAGAAAAAAGTTTTTATTTCAAGCTTAATTTTTAAGAAAACTGAACAAGAAGCCAAAGGGCACAGGGCAACATGTGGTTAAGTACTTTGTTCAAGGGCAGTAGGCTATAAGAGATTAAAGATTAAGGTCAAAAAATCAGATTAAGGACAGGATAAAACAGGGTTAAACATGCTGCCTACACACAAACATATTAATTTACACACTCACACAAAGCAGAAATGTCAAAATGTAGAGATGATCATCGTATGGTTGATGTAGTTTGTATGTCTGGCTTAGCCTGTAAGACCATCAGACTGTGAGATGATTACTGTGTGCCTGGATTAAACCAAAGCCAAAGTGATCTATAGAGTTACACCACTAAAGTCCTTCTAATCCTAACAGTATTAGTATTCAATGTAATGTAAAAAATCAACTTTACACCAGCAGGTCTGTCACCATTCAATAGAGCTTTTAACAACTATAGCGGTTCTATAATATGACAAATAACTCTCTAGTTAATACTAATTAACTAAAAAAGACAGAAAAATCAGCATCTGATGCTGCATCAACAGCTCAAGAAATAAAAACAGGTACTGCACTAATCGTTATTAATCAGATAATCTGTTTCCATCAGCTTTTTTACACTTTGCAAAGTGATACCCAAATTAGCATTCTATCCACAAATGCCTGCCTGAGAGTTGCAGTGTGTGTGTGTGTGTGTGTGTGTGTGTGTTTACTGGTTACCTTGCAGTGACAGTGTCCGCTGGTCTTGTTACAGTTGGGGTCAAAGCCTTTATTGGTGTCACAGTGACAAGGTCCACAGGTCGGAGATCCCCACCAACCCCTGGGACACTGGTGATCAATTCTACACACACACACACACACACACCAACAGGTAGAATCAGTAACACAAGTAGGTAAAATCAGTATGGAGATAGAAAGCAACAGAGCGTGTCAAAAGAGAGAGACAGCCAGTGAGAAAAAGAGAGAGGGAGTTTGAGAGGTCAGGGTTAAAAGAATATGCACTTCACAACACTTTAGCATATGCTGAGTCACAGATGGTAACCATTACCAAGCAAACACCTTTAGCTATTCATTCATTTTAAAATCAGTTTGGGATTTCTCTTTCTGCTCTCCTTCTGTTTTCAGTGTCTAATGGATCACTGAGGAGATGAACACGTCTCACAATTAATGCAGATTTGTGCGTGTATCTGTTTGTTGCTCCTTTCGGAGGGTTTAGAAGAGTAAATTCAGATATCAGTTATCTTAATAGAATGTTAGGACTTATTATTTTTCCAGAGATTTTTTATTACATCTCCCAATAGAATCTATTTTACAAATGAAGCACCTCTCCCTGCTGTGTTTTTTTGGCTGCTTAAAGGGCGGAACAAACACATCCAGAGAGTCAAATGCTTTGTCTAATCATAACTGGGGAAGGAGGGGCATAGAAACAGAGGCTGGGTCTTAACAGGAAGCTGCGCTGGCTGTGCTCTGTGTCTCTCCTAAATGAGAAATTAGTTCAAACTGTCAGGTCTATTAAGATTATTTGACAGATACTTTGACAGAGAGAGAGAGACAGAGACACAGAGAGACAGAGAGAGAGAGACAGAGACACAGAGAGAAACAGAGAGAGAGAGAGAGAGAGAGAGAGAGAGAGAGAGACATCAGGGGAAATTAAGAGAGAGAGAAACTTGTAGAGATATTTCTCTGCAATGTGTGTCTCTGTGAAAAACACACACCAACTAAATAAAAGATGACGCACAGAACAGATCATGAGATAAATTTAAAGCTGTGTGGATTTCACAGCAGGAAGGAAGACCACTTCAGGTCAGGGTCAAGCTGTCTTTACACAGTTTAACACACACACACACACACACACACACACACACACACACACACACACAGATAACCTTTGTGTGTGTGTGTGTGTGTGTGTGTGTGTGTGTGTGTGTTATTACATTAGCCTACATGCATTTCACAGTGGATTACACGCAAGGCTGGAGATGTGGGACAACAAGGCAGAACTAAAGCTACCAAGACACTCACAAACACACTTGAACAGAGCTTAGCTGGGCTACAGGCAGCATCAAAGAGCTTTAGACTGTGTTGGCATCTCACAGGTAAACTGTCGTTCAAATGTTGAGTCATTTCTGTGTATGTGTGTCTACCTGTGTTGGCAGTATTGCCCATAGTGATTGTCTCCACAGTCACAGATGTATCCATGGGAAGAGCTAGGCTTCCTGTGGCACTGAGCCTCGTTTTCACATGGATTCAGATGACAAGCGTCAGTGCAGCCCCTCCCATAGTAACCTGGGGGGGGGGGAGAGAAAGGATTAATTTCACAATGCTTCAGGTTACCAGAATTTGTGCAACTGTTTCCATCCTAGTCAACTACAAACACCACCTAGCAAAATATCCAACCCTATGTCCTACAAAATTTGAACTAATATGCTTTACCAATTACATGAATTGCTGCATGGATTACATTCACTGGCAAAAGTGAATGTGAATGTAAAAAGTATTTTCCAATCCAGCAAGTGTGATATGCTCATAACTGTAATGCAGTCATGGGGTCATAGGGAGGAGGTCCGGGTGGACATACAAATATCAGGACTCTGACACCAGAGACCGGGGTATTTGTCCTGTTGTTGGGTTTAGGTTACTAAAAGTGCATCAATCAGAACTGAGCAACATTTGAATTACAATGTGATAACAGTTGTGGGTTTGTGTGCTTATGTTGCCAGTTCACTGTTGAACTAACCTGATTAAATCACACCAACACAGCCCTGATGATGCAGATTAGCTGAATTTCTGAGTTAAACTTAACTCTTAATAAATAATAACTGTTATTTTTCCAAACTTAAATTGTTTTAAGGGGCTTTACAGTAAATAAATTTGAGTTAATTTTATCTCTACTTGACCTAAATATCAGAGAAGTACATCTGTTTGATATTCTAGTCTTTTACCACTGGAAATAATGCATTAAATATTTTATTTATTCTGAAATTCAAAATAATAAGACATAAAATGTGACAAAATAAGAGGACACAGGCAGTCACAATGTCCGTGAAAAACTTCCCTTGCATGTACAATCATGAAACGAGAGCACAACACAACTATTGAAATCTAAATGTGCAGAACACCGCTCTATATTCCATCCTTGTACCAGACATAATAACCTGTCAGTTCACAAGTACACATTTCAAACATCAAACAGTGATTGTCTCAAACGTCACTCCCCCGTGCATTACAATGCTGTCATCCACTGAAACACAAAGCAACACTTCCTCTGAAAGAAAATTACTACTACTGCTCTAGAAAAGGAATTTAAAAAAACCCATAGTAATTTATTTAAATTCAGCCACAAATAACACAAACAAGTACCATCTGAGTGTTAAGGAAACTTTACACTTAGCACAGTAAACTACACAAAAAGAGGCTTTTCTGCTGCAATCTAAATAAAAAACAGGGTGTTTCAGCTCAAAAAACAAAAGGAACTCAAGGGTTCATCTGAGTTCAAGGAGGTTATGTTAACAAAATGTATGCTCAAGCAGCACATTTATTTATTTGAAAATGTTGTGTATGTGTAATGTATCAATTAGTTATTTAATCATTTATCAAGTGTCACATTCACAGGTTGTCATTTGTTATTTTATATAGATTGGTTGTCAATCTCAAGAGAATGGGTCTTATCTAATATGAGCCTGCTAGAGGACAGACGCTGGAGGCGAGAGTAGGGAAATGGATGCATGATGCTTGCTGCAGATGAATGCACAGAGGAACTTTTTGTTGAGACCGTGATGGAAACCCTCATCCCTGAAGGATTTTGGTTTTGTTTTGTCTGTGTCTCTTTATTAACCGAAATTAATTGAAATCAACAGAGCTCAGTGCACGGTCATCAAAATGAGAGGAGGACCGGAGCGGGGCTGGTCCCCCCACTCGACTGCGTGGCCGGGGACCAGTGGAGTGGACACTCCAAATCAATTTGCCAGTTCTACCTGTGCTGTGGCACAAGCAAAAATGTCAAACATTGGCTGGTTTCAGTTCCTCAAATGTTTTATATCTCTGTTTTATATGACTGTTTGGATTGTTGGTTGTACAAAGAAGAAATTTGAAGATGTCACCTTGGGCTGGGAAATTGATTATTGATTATTTTCAAACTTTTTATACAAAAAGATTTGACACATTAATTGATAATGACAATAATCTTAAACTGTAGTCTTAGTATATTTTGGATAATTCCTCCCCATAATAGCCCTCCATAACAGGCATACATTTGTACAATACTGTGAATGTGAAGCAGCATGTTGCTAGTACAAACACTGTGTACGAAGAAAGGGAGCAAAATCAGGTAGAACCAAAGAAAAACTGATTTGAAAAATGTGAAGCCATTGAATAAAAAGTTTAACCACCTCTCAACCATAACAGCACAGAAATTTGCCTCAGTAAAAGCAAAGACAGCACACTTCAGTGAGCTACTTCAATACAACAACGTACAACACACCAATTCCCACCATACACTTCAGCATGCGCCGGTGCAGCACGGTGAACTAAGTCGCCATACACTTCATTGCAATCCCCAGACACTCCACATAAACACACCAGCCTCTTATATGGTTATGCAGGCCAGCACATAAAACCCCTCTTTAATGTAATGACTAAAGCAGAGTGCTTCACACACACTTTGGGGTGTATTTAGCACAAATAAAGAAGGCCTTTCACCCTAACCTGCTTTTCATTTAAAAAGAACATAATTGTTATATTTACAGTAGTTTTTGATAGGAAAAAAAAAATCCTAGGTACACAAAATAGGATAAGTTTTTGCTTTCTTTTTTATTAACAACCTGCACACAGTACTGGTACAGAAAAAGTCACTGAACACATACCAACACATTTGTAATAATGTTAATAGTAATTAAATGTATTATTACTATTCTTAAATGTTTTCACTACACTGTAGGCCTACACATTCTTTGTCGTTATTATTGCTTTTAGTATTTTTTTTTCTCTAATATTGCTTCACTTGTAAACACAGTACAGCAAAATTATCTTTTAAATTGACAAAGATCATGTGTGTAATTCATGGCACAATTCAAATGGGATCAAAAAAATATTTGTCTCTTGCCATTGACTACAGTACATATTTCTTCCAAAATAAGGTCCCATGGTGGGCCACCATGAAGGAGGGGCTTTGCCTCTGTATGAGAACGTGTTGAAAACGTGACACTGCCACGGTGGACCAGCGTGTGTATTATATGCTTTGGCATAATATTGGGTTGCAGCAGCAGAGTATTAGCAGAGTATCTGATGTCCCGTACAGTAAACTGTGCCGCGAAACTAGGAGCATTTGAGATGGTCAGTTTCGCGGCACTGTTTCGAAATGCAAAAAAACACATATGGTAGTGTGCGTGTGTCAAACTCCGACAGACAGCAGAGGACTGAAGCAGTCTGCTTGTAAATGACACCAAAACGGGGTAGAGACTCTCAGTATAGTTTGTTTGTGCTAAAATAGTCAAGTAATAACATTTACCCACCAGTGTGGCAGATAGTCTTCTGAGATTTACTCGCCAAATGGAAAATCTACCCACATTTGGTGGGTGTTCATTTCGGACCCTGGCACACGATGTTAGGGCTTAAAAGCCTAACAACTGCTCCAAGACAAAATGGTCATGTTAATAGTCAAAACTAACCATAACGTGAAAAACAGAAAACAATGTGATCTTTGCAACAAGATATTATATTTTGCCCAGAGCATCACACTGATCACTATCTCACCAACAAAAATCTCTGCCTCACATATAGTCACCTCCCCTCCTTCAGCAAGCGAGTTCTGCTTTCAGGCGACCTTTTTAATTTAACAGCATTGATTAGAAGGACGTCTCTATAGATTGAAGTGTGACTGAAGTGTGTGTGCAGCTTGTTGAGGTCTGCATTCCTCCCTCTGGAGCTGACAAATCGTGTTCGTCTATAGAAAATACAGAAACCACTCTGCTGCAAGCCTGTGGCCTTGGCTGCAGCTTTAGACACACAAGGTTTCCATTGACTCCTATTCTTTAAATCTCTCTCTCTCTCTCTTTCTCTCGCTCTCTCTCTCTCTCTCTGTCTCTCTCTAGCTTTTTCCATTCTTTGTGAAACAACAAACCCTGTAATTTGTACTGTAATTTGCTAAAAACAGACACTGGCCTTGCTTTGTTCAGTTTCCAATTATTTGTTTTATTATTTCTTTTCACATACAAATTAACACACACAGGTATGATTAAAGGATCACACACACAAACAGTGACAGCTTTCTGTTTCTTATTTGTTCACTCATGATCCCCCACTCTCCATCACCAACTCTGTTAGCTTTCTCTAAAACAAACACACACACTCAATCATCATCTATCAGCCCTATACATCTTTACACTTTCACCATGGCAACTGAAAGAGAGAGGCGATGACAGCCTTGGCTGTTTTCAGATGCTTATAATGACACTGGCCTTGTCACAACAATATGGGGGAGGGAGGGAGAACTGAACCTGTAAGATTTGTAAATCATGTGTGTATGTACGTTTTTGTCTTTTCACAGTCACGTTCCAGGAGCTTCTTTGAAAAGTTTTGCCTCTCGAGCTGTACACACATCCAGTGTGACTCACAACTTCGCTCCTGGCTTTAGACACTTTATTGTAACACATCAGCTTGATTCCTACATAAGACTACAATCAGGAAAAGATGAGTCATCTGGTCACTGAACCATCCATTCATCCTCTGTGTATCCAACTCTCTTCTTTCTGACAGTGGAAAGATTGTGCATGTCAGAAATATACCATAAAAATGTGTTGGTGAGAAAACAGAATGATAGCAGTGAACACTGAGTCCAGTGACTATGTGTTATGTGAAAGTGGTCGCTCACAGTGATGAACCACATAACTTTATCATCCAACTACAATATGCAGCTCTATATGGCTCACTGTTTTGGTTTTACGGCACATTTAGTGTATAGGTCAGCCTAACCATTTCATTCTTGTTTGCAGCAGCAGCAGCAGGCAGCTCCAGCAAGAAATCTCCCATTGTATGCTACTTAACCCCGAGGTTAAAGGTATCTTAATATGGGTGAATCTGGGGTGTACAAGAAGTACTCCAAACTAAACAATAAAATACACTGTTTGCCCATGCCCTCACATAGAAGCGTTTTCTGGTCTGATGCAGGATGACAATTTGCCTTCCAAATCAATGTTGAAAAATAAATCTGTTTTATGTTGTGACAAAGCTATCGTTAAGGTTTGGTTAGGTTTAGAGAAAGATCATGGTTTGGGTTAAAATAAGTACATTGTTAAGGTTAGGAGAACTTTGTCGTCATGGTTACAGTAATAAATACATGGTTGAGGTTAGGGAATGATCATGGTCACGCTTCAAGAAAAAACAACGTTGACTGTCGGTTGGAAACAGAAACGAACGGTTAAAGTTCATGTTAAACATACTAGACATGTTAAAGTCAGATATTTTGTTGACCCATCTATCCACCCTGACCTCCTCCCATGCACTTTGTTGCTGTATAATAACATCACCTGACTTCCTCCTTTGCTCCAGTCATATTTTCTACAGCCGCTAGAGGGCTTTGTCACTTGAACGTAAACATATGTTGAATGGGGCACTTGCTGAGACGGCTGATGCTGTCGTTCTTCTTGGGAGGATGGTTTTGAAATGTACAATGCTGTGTTAATGTTGTCCTGGATCAGTACTATATGTTGCTTTACTAAAATAACAGGTTGATATTGTTGTTTGAGATACAACATTTTGACAGTCAAACCCACCTACACTGTCTGGTCAATATTTGAGAATCAAACATAAAAATTGTCTTATTTATATCTTCACAATAGTGTTCAAAATGAGTCCAAACAGGCTTAAAGCTAGGGTAGGTAACGTTGGAGAAATTAGCAAGAGACAACTAGATTTTGAAAGTATTCAACTGAAAAAAATCCCACTCCCTCATTTCATGTGGGCTGAATGAATTCATTGGATGTGTTTATTACAGACCTCTGAAAGCCACAGATACCAGATTTTTTTCTTCTTTTTTCCCAGAGCATTTGATTTATTGATTGCTGTCAGGATGTAAAGAGAATTTCAACAAATATAACAAAAAATTCTTCTGAAATACATTACCTACCCTAGCTTTAAGAGCCATAAAATGTATAAAACTTTCTCAACCCTTAGAGAACCAATAAGTAAAAGGGAAAATTTCATCTGTGCAGTGTACACTCAGTAATCGTACAAGCAGGTAACGCTTTCTTAAAATAGCAGATGTTTCTTGTTTGGAAAAAACTCACTAAATATCAAATGTACTATTTATATAGACGTACAACAGTGCCAAATACCTGTACATTTCTAGTTTTTATATAAAATCTGATCAATAAATGACATTTCTAGTCAAGGAGTCATTTGTCACAGGAAACAACTTGATCAGCAAACCCGATTCAGCACCTTGAGGATCTGGCATCTACTATAGGTCAGAACACAGGAAATACAGCTTGAAACTCATAAATCTCTCCCTCTTTCTCCCAGAGGGTCCAAGCTTAATATACTGCAGCTGAACACCACACCCAAAAACAGCCTCATATAACACACTTTTCTGACAAACTCCATCTGAAGAAATTTTTTTTTGGCATTTGTTGTTTTCAATCACTATTTTAATGCCTCCACAAAAGCAGGAAACACTGATAAATGACTCATTACTACAGTAACAGTGGTAGTAAAAGATCCTGTTCTCAAACCCTGAACATATGTTTTCTACATGTTACTGAGTTGATTTTTAAACAGCTCAGGGAACTCAAGCAAACATAAATCAACATGACTTTAATTTATCACATGAAATTTCATTTTTCACTGCTGTGAATTAGCCTATAGCATTTGTATAAGGTGTGATTTGCCATGTAAATACACACACAGACACACATAGGCTTACATACTGTATACTCACGCAGAAATACACAAATGCACAGTGAGGGGATGAGAGAGCAGATATCTCTGTTTTGTCATGCAGAACTTTGTCTCAGAGTGTGTATGTGTGTGTGTGTGTGTGTACAAATCAGAGGTGCTATCAGTTCCTTGAGAGACCCACTGGGCTAGTTTCAGCACCAGGCCAAAATACACACACACACACACACACACACACACACACACACACCCACACACACACAAACATGAAAGGGAATTATTTAGAGTGCACTTCTCTTTTTTTCACTCTGCTTTTATTAAACTTTGATTTGATTTGTCTCTAAGCAACATTCATTGTATAACTGTCTCCATTTTTAATGCTCATTGTGCTGATGAAAGATAATGATAATGAGTGTGTGTGTGTGTGTGTGTGTGTGTGTGTTTACAGTAAATAAGTGCATGAATATGAAGGACATAGAAGGCGTGTGTGTGTGTGAGTATACCCTCTCTGCATGTGTGCACCATGTTAATAAGTCAAGGTGTTAGCATTAGCTTGCAGGCTGGTGCAGGATGCTACAGGGATAGTAGCGCCTCTCTGCTTCCTCTCCCATGCCGTCAGACCTGAGGCTCTCTCGCTTCAACAAACTATCCCCCATGTAACACACACACTTTCATTCCTCTTTCACTCCCTCTACCTCTGCTTTAATCTCATGCTCTCATTTTCAAACTTTTCTTTCTTGAAAAACTTTCCTTTGATTTCTCTTCTATCATCTGGAAGTAGACACTGAAGTGGCAGCCTGTGGCAGCAGGATGCGTTTAGTTGGGTTGTTTGGTCACAGAGATGTGACTAAGTCAACTTTAGTGCTGAGGTAGTCCTACCATACATGCATACATTTGCAGCTGAAACATACCGCAAGTCATTGATTCTCATTTGAATAAAAAAGAAACACTGTTGGCTTGCTGCTTTGCCTTACTAAGGAGAGACGCTTTGACTTAAGGTGCTGTAGCAAAATAGAACCTATGTGTCCTATTTTGCTCTTCTGTGTTTTGTGGCAGCAATGTGGCTCGTAAATCGCACCTTATACTGAAACATAATGGCAAATTAATATTTTTAATAATTTTCTGTAAGTTTCATCTGTAAATGTCTGCACAGGCCATGAGACACAAGCCTCAATCTAGTCCAGGGCAGCCAACTTTTCAATTTAGTTTGGAGTGAGATTTAGTATCGGTGAAGTCGGTGCATTTTATAAGTAGACCTTCTGTGACATTACCAACCGCAGGGGTCGGGGTCTTTGAGCCATTTTTGGGCTGGAAAACATCAAACCAACTTGGCACACTGGCTTCCTGTGACGCACATCGTAATTTCTGTGAGATCGAAAACAGCTGTTTATTCTTTCTCCTCCAAGATATTCTGTGTTAATCTCTTCACTCTTTCCATATCTACTGTTACTCTCTCTCACTGAGTCCATTCTAGCCTAGCATAGCCTCCTCTGCAACTGATGTAGAGTTTATCCCTGTTGAGTGCCATGGGAAGGCTCGTAAAAGCATCTTGTTGTGTGGCCCGTTTTGCAGTCACCTCTCCCCACAGCAAACCAGTTTTCAACCCTTGCTAGCACCGTTGGTAGTCCTATTGGCCTGTGTGCCTCTTCCACATCCGCTGACAGGGTTAAACAACGCACACTAGTGATATGGGACTCCATTACCCACAATGTTACACTATCATCGCTAGCCATTGTTTACTGTCTACCCAGGGCCAGAGCTTCACACATAGGCCTGCCGCATGCTAGGACTAACAGGCTTCAAATGGTTCAGAATGCTGCAGCTAGAATCTTAACTAAAACTAGAAAATTTGATATCACACCAATTTTAGCTTCCCTTCATTGGCCCCATATCCATGTCAGATCAGACTTTAAGGTGCTTTTGATGAATTACAAAATTGTAAATATCTGTCCGATCTCCTTAAACCTTATATTCCATCCCCTGCTCTCCGCTCTCAGAATACAGGGCTCCTGTCTGTCCCCAGAGTTAAAAAGAAGTCAGCTGACAGCAGGGCCTTTTCCTATCTTGCCCCTTTCTCTGGAATAACCTTCCTGGTGATAACAGACAGTGTGACTCTGTTGAGGCATTTAAATCCGAACTTAAAACTCATCTTTTAGCCTTAATCTTCAGTTCAGTACTGTTGTCATTATCCTTCCGGCAGGTCGGTCTCAGTCTCAGTGAATCCTAGTACATACCCATAGTCCATGTTTGTCCTGCTGACAAGAATACTGTAAACTTTCTGAAAACCACTGCATTTCTCTAACCCTCTGCTGTTTGTGTCCCACAAGCACAGCTTTATGCCTCTCTCTCTAGTTTCTCCTCCTTGTCCTCTCTTTTCACTCAGGCTTCTTCTGTGCTGGACCATTGGCCATCCTGGGACCTCACTCCCTCCCCTGGCTGTTGGTGCCTCTTTCCAGATGTTTTGAATCTGGATCTTCGTCCTCCTCTTGTCTCTCTATCTCCCTCTGTGTGTTTGTTTCCTTTCCTCCTACCTGTGTGAATGCTGTGCTTGAGCTTTGCCTCTTGTGTGTTTGTGTAGTCTGTCCACTTCCAGGTGGTGGAGAGGAGGTCATGTGGCTCAGATCCTATCTGTTTTGCGACACCTGAAGTTGCTCAATGTCCTCCCAGATCCAGTTTTCATATATGTTGATCTATATATAATTTTGTCATCATGATTGTCTATACTGTACAGATGTCTACAGATTGTCTATACTGTACTGTATGTTGTACAGATTGCAAAGCCGCTTGAGGAAAATTTGTGATTTGAGATATTGGGCTATATAAATAGAACTGACTTGACAAACTCAAAAGTGAATTGGCCGCTTTCTCTCTCTCTGTCTCTCTCGCTCTCTTGGTTTGGTCTTTCATGAGGTTCTTTTTCTCTTAATTTGCTACCCAAGCTCTCGTCCCTCCTTTAATCATAAAAATAAGTAATTTCCTTTAATCATCTCTGCTTGGTTGGTCTAGTCTTTTAATCAATACCCATAGAACTGAACTGCAGCTGTTGCATCAGTAGCTGCTAATAAAGTTCCAAATAAATACCAAATATCACTCTTCATCCTCTGTTGTGTGTGTGCGCCTGTCATGTTAATTTTCTTTCACTTCTATGATTTGTGTGTCTCTGTATGCATATATGCCAGTTGTGTGTGGATCTATTCCCAAACGTCTCACCAGTGTTTTCAGGCTGTTTGATTTTACTTTCTCGCGCCCTCTTTCTTCTCTTCTTTCCTCTTGCCTCAAAACTTTTAGTGTTTAGTTTACACTATTTCTGTCACCTGCCTCTTTCTCTTCATTAATCATTAATGATTTTAGTCTCTGTTCCTCCTCTGCCTAGTTTTCATCTTTCTATTGTACTTTTTTCTTCTCTTTATCTCACTACTTCTCTCTGTACAGTATATGTTTTTCCTCCTCTCTCTATTTCTTGATTTCTCCTCTCCTCTTTTAATCAGGTTTTTCTCCTCCACATTAATTCTGCCTCATTATTTTCACCTGACTAAGGAGATTTTGGAAGTTAGCCTGCAGTGAGTATCTTTCTCTCGGTGGATGAGAACTCATTATGCATTCCCAAATATCTGTTTAACCCAGTTAGAGCATTGGCAGACACCTACGCAGATTTGGCCAGGTTGTAATTATTCCCTTTTTCTCTCTCTTTAAGTCAGGTGGCTTCTTTCACCTTCTCCCCTCACACCTCTTTTCTTTCACATCTAATGTCCAGAGCGTGCAAAATATTAGTGACCATTTCACTGCCGCAGAGGTTGGCACGCATGCAATTAAACTTGCATGACTGAAGTGGAAAATTGTTCTTGGCTGTGTCACTTGGCCAATTTATTTAATGAATTCATTGGCAAACTCAGAATATGATGAGATACAAGAGATTAGCAGTCATGCTAATTGTCCCAAGGCTTAAAATCAGTTTTTATCTTGATAAGCCTTAGTAATAGAGCTGTAACTAACAATTGTTTTGTATTGTCAATCAATCTCCTATTTGTATATAAATCAATGAATTGTGCAGCCTATAAAACGCCAGAAAAGTAGAGAAAAATGCTGATCATACAATATTCTTCAAATTGCAACTATCCAAAACTCAAATATTTTAAATTTACAATAAAATGGTAAACTAACATTGTTTTGCAAAACTTAAACAATTTAAAAAATCTCTCAAACTGGCTGGACATTGAAGAGCCTCATAATATTGCATGTTAATTCTGACTGGAAGCGAATATGTTGTGCCCCCTTCCTCAATGACAGCATCTTCAACCCTGTCTACAACACCAGCATCATCTCTCTGTTCACTCACCAGGTTCGCAAATACAGGTGTGCCGCTCCCATTGGTCGGAACAGTGGCTGTGGGCGGGGCAAGGAGACGAGACGCAGGGGTTGCCAACGTTACAGCCAGTCTCTACTTTGACAGCTCTCGATGGGCGGGGCAGCGGAGGGGCATCAGGCCGTACACCCAATCGAACACCCTGTAGAAAGAGAGAGGTCTATGTTACAGAGAGTTAAAAAATAAATAAATTGGCAGCGTCACTCATTTATTGAAATCTGTCTATCCCAAGCTCATTTCTTAGCACATTTCCATCTCTTATGTGCCAATATTTCCAGCTTCCTTCCACCCATCCATTAAACATAAAAAAATTGTATTAATCCATCTTCACCTGTATGCATCCTCTTATTCCGTTTTGAACCTCTCCAGAGCCCAGCACTCCTCCCACATGCAGATGTTTCACCTTCAAACCATAAATCTCATTTCCCACTATCACTGTTCCCTAATGGGGAGAGAAAGCAGGAGAGAGGTAAGGGCAAAGATTATTATTATTATTATTATTATTAATAGCTGTATGCAAACTGAATACCTGAACAAAGATACACAAGGAGCACATCTGAATACCATTATTTGATCATGTAGACAAACTCGATATCAAAATATCAAGGTAGTCAACAGGTATAAGGGATGAAAAAATTTGTTTCAAGGAAGGAAAGAGATTACCAACCACACAGGCTCGTGTAAAAACTTACAATGACAATGACATTTTATGAGTTTATACCATGAAAATAATAAAAACTAGAAAGAATCTTTAAAACTGAAATAAGACAAAAATGCTTTTCAGGGACACAGTGTACATATCACTTTTGTTTCAAAGAAAACCTGCTAAAACGTAAATGACAAAAAAAGAATCCTTTTCAGAAAACATTGATTTTTCCTTTTTTTCTGATCACCAACTGAAAGTCACGATTCTTCTATATTTTTATTTACCACTATATCAGTGGTAAATGTCAGGTTATAATGGTGCTTGTGTCAGTTGAGGGAGGAAAGTGTGAACATGAGGAAAAATGGTTTTGGAGCTGCAGAGTGAATGATTGACTTTATTAAATAAAAGAAAACAATAACATGCAAACATCGTGGAGAAGGTCAATGCTCAAATGATAACACTGACAGTGTTGTGAAGCAATGTTGACAGGCAACTTAGCTTGCAACAACCATGAAAAGAAAATCAATGAGCCCCATTTATCACTGTTTCAGCAGCAGTGCAAGATGCTAAAATGGAGGGTGAGATCTGGCTGATTATAGCTGCACAAATGCCAAACAATTTCAAAGATAATTACTGTTTAATTAGTAGCTATGATGTTTAATAATTTCATATTTTAAAATATTTTCTGCACCATTTATTCACTGTGTTACTTGATGCACTTTGAAGAACAGCCCAGCAGGAAAACAAAACATGTTGTTTTGTTTAAACAAAGCCAAAGATGACAATAATACAGTGTTAGAGTGTGTCTGCTTTTCTGTGTGCATGCTACTGTTACATTTGTACATACCTCATATAAACACATGCACGCACACATCAAACAGACATCATCCAGTACAACATTAATCTACTGCAGATTAGGGAAACTAGGATTACCAGCCCACATTTTAGAGAAACTGAGGCCATCCAGAGTCAGAAAATCTGCATGTGTTTGAGTGCAGATACATTATGTGCAAGACAAATGCAATGGACATCAGGACAAATTTGAACAGGGTTTATCGCCCCAAGTGACCCAAAAATAAACAAAAAGGCAGGCCAGAATTCAATTTAAGTCATTTCAAGTATTTTGATCAAATATGTGTGTCTTAAACTCTTGAATTTCTTGAAACAAGAACAAGTGGCGATTAACTGTGATACTGATTTACAATGGAAATGTACTTGTTTCATGATTCGATTTCAATTTCTGAGGAATTATTTTATGCCATGTGTAGATTCTTTTCTGCTTTTACACAAATATGATTTTAAGATTGAAAGTGAGATTATACATAATTTATTTGCTAATTTGTTAATATCTTTTGCAGTGTTCTCCTTGACTGTACTGGCTCATAGCAGGAAGTGAGGTAGAAGTCTGTGTGTATGGAGATATTCTAGATTAGAGAATATTAAAGGATTTCTCTCACGCCTTCATTCATATTAAATGCTTTACAATTCCAATTAGAGTTCTCTACTGATTTGACTGAAAAATTTTGTCCATCACAGTATCTGCAGATTTCAAACAGGCAGATTAAATCAAATCCAAGAGTTAGAGCTGGAAAAAAATGTCTATTTCCAATTGTGAATCTGTTATGGCTAGTGTTGGAAAAAAGGACACCAGGAAATGAATTGTTAAGGGAAAATAAGTCTTATTGATTTAGTAAAGCAGATATGATGAAAACCTTATCATTCACTGTGCTTGCAGGACAAATTAGACTTCCAATAACAGCATTTCCATTATTTTAGTACGTTTTAAAGTTAGGGTAGGTAACATTGGAGAAACTAGCGAGAGACAGCTAGATTTGAAAGTATCTAACCGAAAAAATCCCACACCCTCCCTTCAGGCCTCCCTCCAAAGCCACCCCCCCAAAACACATTTTCATGCAATGAGTGCACAGGCAGAGTGCGTGCAGGTAGGGCTTATTACAGGTCTGCAACAGCCACAGATACCAGATTTTCCCCAGAGCATTTACTTTATTGATTGCTGTTGGGATGTAAAGAGAATTTCAACATATATAACATAAAATGCTTCTGAAATACATTACCTACCCAAGCTTTATGGACTTAAATTTGCTGCCCTTAAAGATTCAATTGGATCAACCTGCTAATAGTTAAGTTGTGTCCTTATTGCTAGAACATTAAGTCTGTCCTAAAATCCTTCCCTTCAAGGTTCTTATCATGTCTATTACCTGATAGAGTCCGAAGTCAAGCCGTAGCGTAGCGACGTAGCGTGTCTCGCGGCCACTGTGGACATCTCGCAGCTCTAGCTGGAGGTCATGCCACTGGCCGTCTGCCACCTGAACCTGATCCAACCGCAAACGCACCAGTCTGGTTGAACCACGAGTCACAGAGAACACCAGCTGACCATTTATCACCTGAGAGGGATGGAGGAACACAGGCACACACACATGCACAAACAGGCAAACACCAGAAAAAAGAGAGAAAAGAGCAGAAAACAGCGAGTGTGAAGAAACATGAGTCACTGAAAACAGTAAAGGAATAAAATAACCTGCTTGGTAGGTAAAAAGAGAGTGAGAGGTGAGTGTGTCTCTGTGTGTGTGGGAGTGTGAAATCCAACATCTTGGCTGCACTCCTGTCAAGATGCTGCTAATGAAATGTTTCTTTTGGATGTAGCATTAGAAATGTAAACTGTAGATAATTTCAAGGATAATACCAGCATTTAGACATTTTTGTCTTATACAGAAGATGATAATGTAGTATTAAAACACTGAATAGAACCACATTAACCATGAGAAGTATAAGTATAATTCCAATAACAAATGTGACTGCTGCTAACAGATTTAGCAGCCCATGCAGCATTTTATGGTGTGTGCTACCTGTTGAGATTTGGCTTAAAATGTGTAGCATTGATTTAAAGCACAATATCAAATTGTTTACAGTACAAAAGAGAAAGTTGTTGCCATTTATATTGTTCTGTAATGGTGAAAGGCAGGTAAAAAAAAATGGGGAAAAAAAACACTGCTATGTTTATCCTCTTTAGCAGTGCCAAAACCACCAGTCAGAGAGGCAGAGAGAGGCAATTATCTCAGCCATAGGCTCATTTGCTAACATAAAACTATCACAATTTTTCAGTGATATACTAATGTTCAAATACATTGTAGAACAAGACATTAACGGAAATGGATGACTACAGTGTGTCAGTGTGTGCATGAGCACCTGGAACAGCAGGCTGGTGTACTGGCCAGCCTGAGCCTGCAGCAACGTCCCCTCTCGCGCTCTGGTTCTGAACACCAGGCCAAGGTACCAGGGTGTGGAGATGGTCACGTCGTTCTTCAGGTCCCACCAGAGGGCACTGTTACCTAGGAAGCGATGGGGGTGTGGCATCACTGAGGTGGAAGGTGAGAGAAAGAAAGTGAATAAAAGGTACTGCAATATCCAACAGGCTCAAGATGTTACTGTTACGGGACTGAATCAGTTTAATATGAACTCAGTGCAGACTGAAGCATTAACCTGAATGAATGAATGACATAGCACGTCTGAATCTTAACTACTGAAGTTTTAAAGTGTGAAGCAGACTATTAAAAGTGCCACAGTTACAGAATGCAAGTGCGAGCAACAGGATACTGACTGTAGTTCACATAGCGGCCAAAGGTATCATTGTTAACAAGGGTTTTCTGAAAGTTACATATAGTACCTTTAAAAAAGCAGTCTTTTTCCCGTCATTTAACAAATGTGTAAAAGAACTATACAAGTCTAAATGTGTTACCTGGAGCATTTTAACTTAACTAAATTATTCACCAATGAATGAGGCATTATAATTACTGCTGACAAACAAAGGCCACTGAAGATCAGAGTCATTTTGCTGCATTTTTACATGACCGCTCTCATCACCACTGCCAATTATCACAGCCATGGTCTCACTTTTATTGATAAATATATCAAAATGGCACAATAAATGACATTGCTAAAAGTTGCCATTAGTTGAAATAGGACGGTGTAGTCCCTCATTCGTCCAGGAGTGTTCTATCGTAGAAAAGGTTTCAGTCGTAGTCATCTGGACACTGTTTTGGGATGGGGGAAAAACATTCCCGTCCCATTTTTCACAATTTGAAAATGACTTCCGGATGGGAGCCGAAACGTCTTGATTCTGAAAACAGTGTCCAGATGACTACGACTGAAACCTTTTCCACATTGGTTGAAAATACAACATGTAGGACCCTAGGATGAAAATAAACTCATGTAGCCTCTCACCATGACTGCAGTCCTTCCCTCCGTACCCTAGGGGACAGTCGCAGGAGAAAGTCTCCCAGCTCACCCTGCAGGTTCCTCCGTTCTGACATGGGTTGGATTTACAGAAGGGGAGTTTGGCACTGCAGCCTATAAAAAGCAACAGAGACAATTGCATTGATTAAGTTTCCAAAAATGCATCACCATGAAGTGTCAGCAACAGGAAAGAATTGGTATTGGTCGTGTATTGGTCAATATGGCTCAAAGACGATCGGCAATCGGTATCAGTGGCAATAAACGTGATCGGAGCATCCCTAATTATTACAGATTACTTTATCCTTAAATTTCATATAATGGTCATAAAAAATAATAAACAGTAAGCACCCATCTGTCATCAGTCAAAATCCAATTTCATGTCCTTTACTGTTTACTATAGTATTCATAAACATTTTACAAGTGGTTTATTTAAAAAAAAACAAAAAAAAAACGAGGGCCAAATGGCATTTGTGGACACTGTGTCAGTCCTCATGCTTTTTTAGGGGGGAGAAACATGGTTAGCATTGCTGACCGGGGAGCGTTCCATTATTAGCGATAAAGCCAGCCAAGTCCAGTGGCTTGTTGTCAATGTGCAGCTCCTTCATACAGCCGATAAACTCCCTGGTGCCAAACGGGAAGTTGTCTGGTACGTTTGGAACTCCGCCCAGAAACAATGGACCAGTCAGGTCTAGAGACCTGTGGGGGGAGAAGTAAATAAGGTGAAGAGGAAATGGGAATAAGGGAGGTATGGAGGATTATCCCTCAAGGATAGAGGGGAGGAGGGAGGAGAGGGATGAAGGAAGGGATGGGTAAGAAACATGAAGATTTTGGCAAAGGGATTAAACAAACCCATAGATTAAATGTGTCGTCAGAGGTAAATGTAAAAAGGAACAAGAATCAGAGAACAACAGTGGATGTTGAGGAGAAATGAGATGATGTTGTTGTTGAGGGTAAAAGTGGAAACAGCAGGGGAAGAGAGAAATTGAAAAGATGAGAAAGAAAAGGCGACAGACAAATAGACAGATGAACAAACAGGAGATTAAATTTGAGTTACAGCAAATATCAGGAGAGAAATAAAAGATGCATGACAAGGCAGAGGGAGAAAGGAGACAGGATCCAGCAATGAAAGGAGGTAGATGTTAGGGGATGTCAACAAGTAGCAGAGTTGCAGGCATAAAAATGAGACAAAAAACAGCAATGACAAAAGGAAGATGTGGAGGCAGCCAGGGAGGCAGATGAACAAACAAGAGATTAAGTGGGAGTTACAGCAAATATCAAGAGAGAGCGAGTGTAAAGGCGAATGACAAGACAGATGGAAGACAGGTGGAAGGAAAGAAACAGGGGTAATGTGAGGAGGATGACGTAGGGGACAGCAAATAACAGTTATGGGACCGCATGAGCGAGAAAAAACAGAAAGAGAGACAGAAACAGTTGTGTTGTCATTTTGAGAACATTATCTTTTTTTCCCTACAATGTGAGTTGGGGTTTTTCTTTTCAGCTCGACATATGTCATGTGCCTAGCCAATAAACGCCAGTGGAATATGAAATGAAGGAACCCAAAGAGACAAAAGGTGCCAGAGCCGAACAAACAAGAGATTAAGTGCAAGTTACAACGAACATCAACACAGAGCATCATTAGAAGAGGATGTCAAGACAGAGTAAGAGGAGGGTGAGATGTTAATGGAGAAATGGGGAAGGAATGGAGGAATAGATGTTGAAGCGTTAGTCTTTGGCCTTCCTCTTTGATCTGTCTTCTCTCAGCCTCACTTAGCACTGACAGAACACAGCCAATGTGATAACAGCTTACGGAGGCGAGGCTAGACATCAACACTATGACAGGCTGCTTTTTGAGTGAGTGTGTGTGTTATGCACTTGTTGGCATACATGCAGACATTTAGTTTGGTAGACACACACACCACACAAGTATAATGGACAACAAAACTTTGACAAGGTCAAACAGAACAGACACTTAAAAGCAACATAGTGGATTTAAAACTGTCAATTTTAATGTGTTGGCCATAAGAGAATGAGTGGGAGCAAGACAGAGACACAGAGACAGAGACAAGCAGAGAGTAATGAAAATAAATTGAACATTAACACCAGGAAGACTGAGCCAACGAGTAACAAGACCAACAGAGAGATACAGATAGACATGAAGGAGCATGAAGAACAGCAGAACATAGATTTCCCCTATAGTCACCTCATCATCGTGGTCTGGCATTCCCCAAAAATCCTTTCCAACAGCAACAGTCTCAAAGTCAGATTTAACAGATTAGACTGCTTAAATCTGTATTAAATGGTGTATTACACCTACTTTTCATTTAAAATGCTGATCAGCTTACAAGCCTGTTTAAACCATGCTGAAATTCTGAATATATGACTATAATGACACTAAGCCAATGTGTTTTATGCTACAAAGCTGTGGGCACATCCTCAATTGTTTGTAAATGGAAAACCTATCTAATACAACAGTTAGCCAATCACAATGCAAGGTTGGAACTGACAGGCATTCTAATCAAAGCCAATATTTTTTTATATAGTAATGCTACCACTAATCACTCAACATTTACCTTTTTATACCTGTGATCTAGCAACCTACGTACCAACAGCTGCCAGCTGGCCAGTGTGCTGATACACACACTGACCAGCTTTATTGGTTTTCTACTCAGTAGAAACTGCCTTTGAATATCTGTTAAGCCGCCGATCATTCACATTTGATGTTTAATGAAAGTTGTCTTTGCAAAGAAGCTAGCAAATCCTGTGTAAACACCACCTACAGCCCAGGGTCAATCACTATTCAGAGTCTTTCAGTTGCTGCACTGCAGGTAAGAGAGATCTATGGTACAAATTCACTTTACAGAATTTAGCTGAATAAATGTTTTCACTAAGCTTTTTTGAGTCATAGCAATTTCTTTAGCTAATCATAAATTTCATGACATGAAACTATGCAATTAATTCCATGATGAATTCCATATGAAACTGTGCTATGTTAGTAATGACACACAAGATTGTGCTATATTACATGGTGCCAGTACCAATGTATTATAACACTGCCTTTGGTGCTATCTTCCAATTGCTTAAATATTGGTTTAATTTATGTTATGATAGTCATCATGCAGGACGTATGTATGCATTTAAAAATGTACACAATAATGCAATATGAATATTCTGTCATAAACTACTAACAACTGCTTTTAACTGCTGTGACCATAAAAGGTAAAAGTGATAGGCAGTTACAGTTAAAATCATGTATACCCTAGTAATCGTTAGCTATATTATAGCAATGGAAGGTTACTTTCTTAATAAACAGGCAATATGACCAATGCACCAATATATGAAAGAATGGTACATTCCTTTCATTCACATGCAGTAGAGCCTGTAGTTGATTTAAGATGTTTTGTTTGTTAAAGCCTGGTTCACTCTTGCATACATATATTCCAGGATTTATGTTCATTCTGCAGATCATTTGACGTTTGACATTTCCAAGATATGTGGGCAACAGTGCTCTGACTGAAACTAAAATTCTAACAATTCATCTAGTCTGAAAATAATATAATTACAGAGACATGTCCTTATTGTTGGGGCAATTTTTCAGATGTGTGGAGCCTTCAAGTCACCAAATAGAAAACATAGGTATCAATACAGAAAAAAAAGATGGAGAGCAAAAAGAAAGATAAACTCACTTCTTGCTGCTGGTCTGTTTGCCCTGTGCAGCGCAGCTGTAATTTCCGAGCTGCGTACCGAAGCGAAGCGACAAGGCTGTATCACAGTCGTCAACGCTCACCACAGCAATCTTCTCATCTGACGGACCCTGGGCCTCGCCGCTCATACTGCGCTTCGGCTGAACACACACACAAACACATGATTGAATACAGAGTCGAAAGAAACAAAAACCAACACCATGACACCAGACAACATGCAAGTGAGTTTATATCACTGCAGTCATACACTACAACAGAAAGTAACAGTTCCAACACATCAGACTATATTCAGTATATATGCTGATACTGCACATCATGTTAGAAAGAAAAGGGGGAAATTTGAGTTAGTAGGAAGAAACAACAGAAACTGCATATGGGTAAGAAAATAATAGCGTAAAAGCCGATAGACAACACGTTCACTCTTCACTTACTGTCTGCTGGTGAAAGAAAGAAAGAAAGAAAGAAAGAAAGAAAGAAAGAAAGAAAGAAAGACAGAAAAAGAAAGAAGGAGAAAGAAACAGAGACAGAAGAAAGTGTATGTGCACCCTGACACACACTCATACTCACATAGCGTGTAGCTGGCTGAGGAAAATGAAAAAACATGAAGAAAATTAAAGGAGATGTGCGGTGAATATGCATAAATGAAATGGTGACACGCAAACACCCACATAACAGTATACACACAAAGAGCTCAATCTTAAGTGCTTTGTTGGCATGAAAGCAGATAAACTATTCTGCCGATGCATCAGAAGTACAGCACAAATAATCACAAGTAAAATGTAAAACTTCAATGGATAACTCATCAAACAGACATCAGAAACACAAAATGGAAGATCAAAAATCTAAATGGCCTAGGACACACAAACAAACTGAGATGTAAACCCACCTTGTTGTAGTAGTGGATGTGAACAGTATGCCAGTTGCCATCACTTACACCACCAGGCAGGAAGGGACTCACCTGAGTGGATAATTCACCTGCAGGCAGATGGATGAAGTTTGTGTCAAACTTGGTAATAATAATAATAATAAATAAATAATACATACTTAAAAAATTATTTTTTATTAAAATCAACTTATCGCTGCTTTAGTTCACTTTTTGTTACTTGTTTTAACATGCCACTGTATATAAAACACTGTTTACTTTTGGAAAAAAAGTGTATACATTAACTTTTATTATAATGCCCATCTCTATTTGTGCATGTGTCAAACATATATACAATATGTACAAATAGCTGCAACTTCTGTACTTCCAAAATTCCAAGCGAAAGTGAAAAAAAAAAAGTTGGGACACTGTACAAATTGTGAATAAAAACTTCAATATTTTATTCAGAATACAACATAGATGACATATCAAATGTTTAAACTGAGAAAATGTATCATTTTAAGGGAAAAATAAGTTGATTTTAAATTTCATGGCATCAACACATCTCACAAAAGTTGGGACAAGGCCATGTTTACCAGTGTGTGGCATCCCCTCTTCTTTTTATAACAGTCTGCAAATGTCTGGGGACTGAGGAGACAAGTTGCTCATGTTTAGGAATAGGAATGTTGTCCCATTCTTGTCTAATACAGGCTTCTAGTTGTTCAACTGTCTCAGGTCTTCTTTGTCGCATCTTCTTCTTTATGATGCGCCAAATGTTTTCTATGGGTGAAAGATCTGGCCTGCAGACTGGCCATTTAAGTACCCAGATCCTTCTTCTACGCAGCCATGATGTTGTAATTGATGCAGTATGTGAACTGGCATTGTCATCTTGGAAAATGCAAGGTCTTCCCTGAAAGAGACGACATCTGGATGGGAGCATATGTTGTTCGAGAACTTGGATATACCTGTCAGCATTGATGGTGCCTTTCCAGATGTGTAAGCTGCCCATGTCACACGCACTCATGCAACCTCATACCATCAGAGACGCAGGCTTCGGAACTGAGCGCTGATAACAACTTGGGTTGTCCTTGTCCTCTTTAATCCGGATGACATGGCGTCCCGGTTTTCTAAAAAGAACTTCACATTTTGATTCGTCTGACCACAGAACAGTTTTCCACTTTGCCACAGTCCATTATAAATGAGCCTTGGCCCAGAGAAAATGCCTGTGCTTCTGGATCATGTTTAGATATGGCTTCTTTTTTGACCTATGTAGTTTTAGTCGGCAACGGCGAATGGCACGGTGGATTGTGTTCACCGACAATGTTTTCTGGAAGTATTCCTGAGCCCATGTTGTGATTTCCATTACAGTAGCATTCCTGTATGTGATGCAGTGCCGTCTAAGATCACAGGCATCCAGTATGGTTTTCCGGCCTTGACCCTTACGCACAGAGATTGTTCCAGATTCTCTGAATCTTTGGATGATATTATGCACTGTAGATGATGATAACTTCAAACTCTTTGCAATTTTTCTCTGAGAAACTCCTTTCTGATATTGCTCCACTATTTTTCGCCGCAGCATTGAGGGAATTGGTGATCCTCTGCCCATCTTGACTTCTGAGAGACACTGCCACTCTGAGAGGCTCTTTTTATACCCAGCTGTTCCTTATATGTACATTTAACTTTTCCGGCCTCTTATTGCTACCTGTCCCAACTTTTTTGAAATGTGTAGCTCTCATGAAATCCAAAATGAACCAGTATTTGGCATGACATTTCAAAATGTCTCACTTTCAACATTTGATATGTTATCTATATTCTATTGTGAATAAAATATAAGTTTATGAGATTTGTAAATGATTGCATTCTTTTTTATTCACAATTTGTACAGTATCCCAACTTTTTTGGAATCGGGTTTGTATGTTTATGTTTATGAGGACCTTGATTGACAGCATTCACTCCTTGAGGCCACAAGTAGATAGATAGATAAATTGTCCCAGGAGAGACATTTGTTTTCACAATTTGAAATCTGAAAAGACATACAAATACACGAAACAAATACATTGGACATACGGTCATATGCACATTCATTCTTGCCCCTCCCTGTATTCCCACATACTGTATACTGTACATACGCTCATGTGTATATACGCACATCTATACGTAGTACTCAGCGAGGTATTTTATTTGGGGCTGATATGACAGAAGGGACAAAACTCCTGCCAAAGTGGGATCAGTGTCACTTGCTATAATGAGCGCTATGCATGTGATGGCTCTGTTGTTGAGCTCTGGGAGGTCAGGTGTAGGGAGGCTAATGATTTTGGAGGCAGTGTGTCTGATTATGTTGAGTTTGTTTTTGTTGGAAACAGTCAGCATGTTGAAGAAGCAGGGAGAACAGTACAACAGGATGGCACTTTAACTTTAGTACTGTATGAACAATATACAGTTCTTCAGCTAATGTATTATATATTATGTTGTTTGCTGATGTCCCCAACTGGGACTTAACCATCAAATCTAATTTAGCCTAATCTAACATGATTACTCTAAAAATTCTGTAAAATGATGGTGGTGGTGCATGTGTGCAGTGTGGAAAGTCCTCATATCAAAGTCAGCGATAGTGGGATTTTCTCACAGCACCAAATTTGACTTTGTCGGAAGTTTACTGCTTATCTGAGCCCTAATGTTGCCTAAACCCTCGCCACTACATGTCTAATTCTAATCCGTATCCTAATCTACTCCAAATTCTAATCCTACACCTAAAAAAGAAGAAAGAAAGAAATAATACACAATTTTTGAGAACAAAACCACATCTTTCTTTTCCCGTGGGAATATATGGTCCTAAAAAAATAGATAAATACTACAACACTCAAGCACAATCACACATAAAGATATAGATACAGTACCTGTGGAATATTTGAGCACCACTTGTCCTTCTTGGATCTCCAAGGCGATGAAGTCATGTTTCTCATTGAAGCGTCCATTATAGAAGAGAAGACCACTGTTCTCCAGGGTGGCAAAACTAGAAAATGCACACACATAGAAACCCTTGTCCATAATCATTTTATTGATGTATATACTGTATGCAATATGAGTATTATCATATTATATATACTGTATTTTTTTAGCCTGAAAATATGCAGTACAAATAAATTAAGTAATACTGTATGACAGTCATACATTTTCAGATGAGATTCTTAACTCTGTATCAGGGTCAAATGTTGCATTAACCAAGCCAAACATACAATACCTAATATCATTCACATGGCAAAACAAAAACGACTCCTACAAGGCTCCTTATACAGGCTTAATATGGAACTTTACCACACTTAATAAACCATATTGCTACAGCCTTCCACTCCCTCCAGCTGCCCAGAGTCATACAATAGTGTGTTTTCCATAGCAAGGCCAGGGGGACGTGCTGAGGCCAAGGCTGCCATGTTAACACAGCCTGATCAAAAGCACTGTTAGGTTTTTTTGTTTTTGATACTACAGCACTGATGACAAATCCTATCTCCTGGCAACAAGATACAAGAAGATTCCCATTGCAAAATGTCCACTGTAAAAAATGCTTTCATCTTGTTTAAAATGTTTTGAAACCAAATGTCTTGCTTGTCCTGGCCTAAACTCCTTCAAGTCCTTGAAGAACAATAGTCCTACTCATTCTTACTTCTGTATTTTACATCCTTGGCTTAAACATCCCCCAGTGATCAATGTGGCTGTAACAATAGATGCATTACTGCAATACAGCAGTATTAGGAAAAGAGCATGTTATCACCATTTCCATCATAACAACTATGTTATCTGAGAATGTTGCCTTTGACTAAAATAAACCCAGGGCTATTCAATAGCAGACATGTGTCTTGTTTGCATTGCTCTTGCTGTAGTTCCAACAACACTGTGGCATCCTATCTTGTAGTACGCAGATGTAATCTCTTCAAGCCACCAGAAATAGCTTAAAAATACTGTAACCTTAGCTTTGACAGAGTAAATGGAGACAGTGAGTGGAGTCTTGTGAGGTGAAGATGGAGAGAGGCTGAAGGCGTAAATAAATACAAAGAGAAGCATGTGTTCAATATGTCTGTTCTTGTTAGTGTGCTTATTGTTTGTGAAATTTATTATCTGAGACCAAAGAGCTGTATTCGAAAAAAAAAAATTACAAATACAGTATATTTAACATAAGGTTTCTACTGAAAGCAATAAACCTCTCTCACAAACCCCAAATGACTTGCACACATTACAATTTTGCAGTAATTCAGCATTTCTATACTGTCACAGCCCTATGCAAGAGAGCTGTACCGTCATACCGTCTCAGGCAGAGTTACAACTACAAAAACTTCTGAAGCAGCTTTTGGGTGAAAGATGAAACAGGAAAAAATTTTGCAGTGGAGAAATAAAATGCTCTGGGAGAAAGTGATTGACATAAAGATAAAGTCTTGATTAGCCCTGATGTGAGTAGAGCTCAAAGAGTGTAGCTGCCAGCAAACAGGATGCTAAATAAAAACACTGATGTCAGGGGATGAAGGCTGACAGTCAGTAAGAGTAATGTGTATCTACAGTTGGACACTACTGAATTAGTCACCATTGGATAACATGAAAGTAACTTTACCCAGCAACAATAGGAATAAGATCAAGGGTTTCAAGGGTTTCACTGTCTCAAAAGACAAAATCTATTAATGTGGTACCCTAGAGAAAGGCACTGAAATTCTATATTCTGTAGACTATTCAATTTAAATCAAATTCAATTTTATTTATATAGCACCAAATCATAACAGACGTTATCTCAGGGCACTTGTCATAAAGAGCAGGTCTAGACCATCCTCTTGATAATATTATTTACAGAGACCCAACCACTGCATGAAAAAGTCAGTCAACAGCACTATAAATTGCAGTGGAAGTTCAGGTTAATGAGGATTGTAGGCAGCACAGAAAACTACCAGGAACTGCCAGGAATTGACGTTTCAATTTCTGGTAGTTTTACCCCGAGAAGCTTGGTAGAGAAACAGTACAATTTATTTCAACAATTTATTTAGATACTATCCAATTACTGTCAGTAACTTGTTTTACAAATCAGTACATACATACATACAGGGGTTGAAGGGAAAGAGAAAGGTTACATGATAAAGTCTGAGTGGAATGGGAGTGGAATCTGATGGGGATACTGGGAACAGAAGGAGAGAGAGATGGGACAAATAGGGCCACCTTCAATTAGGGATGGAACTGAATATTCAACTATTTGGATATTTGTTTGTCGATTTTCAATTTGGGATTCGGATGTTCACACGCACACCTATACTTCGGGCTGCTTTCTCAACGAGGCCCAGTACAAAGCAGGATTTGCGCTTCAAAACTGAAGTTCAAGGATAGATCAATACCGACTTTAAACTTGGAAGCTGTAAGTTTTCTGCTAACGTTACGAGTAATTGTTTGCTGTAATTTTTTCTATGGTGGGAAATCACAAGAGAAAACGCGATCAATCATCTGATCGCTCTGATTACTCTACGTGCAGCTAGCTCCAAAGCTCCCAAACGTATTTGGGAGATCTCTGGTTTTAGGCTATTTTAATTGACATTAGCCTTACTCGTAGCTGGGAACTAGCTAGCTTCAACTTTGCTGTGAAGAGCGACACCGTAGTAACAAACAGGGACTTTTTATTTATTTTCTGTGACAGCAAACACAACAAACAGCCTTTCAGTAACTATTATACTGAGCTCATCTGGACACTATGGCTGACTAAAGTAACATAACTACCCCTCACACACCAGGAAAGACTCACTTCCCACAACAAACAAGTTACCCACAATACCACCTTTCTTAAAGGGGAAGGCTCAGCCGGTAACACAAAGGTGCAGTTAGGATGTGGGTGTGCTAACCAGAAGCGGTCAGGTCCATTATTAAGCAAAAATACTAATACCAACTTTGAAAATACTCCACTAGTAAAAGTTCTGCATTCTAAACCTTACTAAGGTAGAAGTGTGTAAATATTATAGCAACAGTTACTTAAATAAAAAAAAAATTAAAAAAAACATTGTACAGTAAAATGGTCCCAGTCAGTGTTTTACTATTTCATATGATGTTTTTGAATTAATATTCCTTCTGCATTAATGTGTATGTTGCATTAACTGCTGTAGATGTTTAAGGTTGTGCTAATTTTAACTACTCTATATACTGCTGGGTAGTTAAATTTACAGCAGTGCATCATATTTTACAAGATCATCATATGTTTGTGCTAATTGAGAATTTATAGTATCTTATTATAGAGAAATTGTGTTTATTGAGATATGTATTGTATATCGCGGCATATTAGCCTAAAAATATCCACATATTAATTACAGTATAAGCCATATTGCCCAGCCCTAACTGTATGCAGACCGATTATGCTTAGTGTTGTGTGTAGACACCCCCCTAAGGCCCATTCTGAACCAGGAAAAACCCTTCTTATGAATATTAATCACCATATTCTGCAAATAGAGCCCCCTAAATCTTACGCACTGCTCTTTTAAATGCTCATAAAGTGAGCTGCTCTTCAAGAAACAGTCACATCACACTTCATTCCTTGACTTACCATCACTGCCTGGTGGTCACAAATCAATGAAACAAATCACATGTAGTGCCTTTACGCAACAACAAAGCACAGAAGCTCATTTGGCAAGAATACCTTGACCGCAATGTCTCATAGCAACCACTCCATGGTGGCTACATCAGCCTAGCAACAACCCCATGGGCAACATTACCTTAGCAACTATCATAAGACGACATCACACATGGCAACCATCCCATAACCCTGCCTGACCACTCTTAAGGACCACTTCAGATCTCCCAAAGACGACCACTTGGTATGTTAAGAGGCGAAGGAGCAGCACGGAAATGATAGTGGCAGGCGAGCAAGACGAAAAAGGACCTAAAGTAAGGACACAATCACTGACCTCTGCAGTAATGTATTCTTACGTTATGCCAAGGTATAAAATTGAAAATCCAACAAAACAAGCTTAGAGTCTGTGGCTAGGTAGTGCACCAAGCACGTGTCTCTACAGGTTGCATGTAGGTCAGTACTCTTGATAAAATTTGGAGATTTTAAACTCAAGTAATGTTCTGAGAAGCTAAAAAGCCCTGCTAAAAGTTCTGAGAGCAAGACCGGTTTTGAGCAATACAACTGTACAAATCCACAACTTCAGTGGTGTTTTTTTAAAAGGAAAAGCTAAATTAAACATTTGAATTTATATTAATGCACTAACTCTGACTAAATCTTATTTTCGGACTGGATTGGAAACTGGGGGATTATTTTTCTTTAAAAAAAATAGCCCTAGCTAAAACAGGCAAGACTGAAAAAGGAGAATGCAGGGTGATAAGATGTAAGATGAGAAAAGAGTGGAAAGAAGGAAAGCAAATGACAGGTTACTGAAACCAGTAAACTGATGGATGAAAGAGGAGAGAGAGGAGAAACCGCACTTCTCACTGGTGAGAGAAGTGGAGGCAGCAGAGAGAGAAACCTTGAATAATAGGATCGATCTCTGAGACGGAGATGAAATAAATAGATTCAAGCAAAGAGGAGAGAGACTCCATAAGAAGTAGAACTGAGAATGGAAGAGGAGTGGTTATGGATTTCTGTCTGAGTGCAAGTGGATGACGAGAGATGGAGGCTGAAAGACAGGAAGGAAGAAAGAAAAAAAAGCACAAACAAAAGATGAAATTTGAATTGTCAAATTTAGAAATCTAGAGAAGAACAGCAAAGACAAGACAAAGAAAAGATAAAATTTCCAATTTAATCATACTCACGTTAATGAGATGGACAAGTGAAATCTCTGTCTGAGGCCCCGGAACATGACGAAGGACTTTGGTGGGAAGGACCGGGCAGTGACTGTGCAGTATGGACGCTCATAGCCTCCTGCAGGACACTCACAGCGGAAACCCCCACCTGAAAGCTCCCGACACGTCCCTCCATTACGACACACACCTGGCACACACCTGCCCTGCCGCCGATCAAACTCACACCGGTCACCTGGGGGTTAAAAATTAAAAAAAGTAATCAGTGACTCAGTGGGAGAACACCAAACTAATTGAGTACAGTATGTGCGATGGGCAGTAAAAACTGCCAAAACATACTACTTTTCCCAATAAAAGTCCCCTTTACAAGGACGAGCTGGTTGGCAGAGTATTATCTTTACAAAAAAATGTCACAAATATTGATCAAAATTACATATTGCACATACTGTAAATATGTAAATACCCATGCCCACCCAAATAGCATAAAGATAAACATTTCCAGCATCCTTTACTGCGCCAACATAAAAAAAAAAATAGGTTTAAGATTTTCCCATCAGTTCCTGGACAGTTTTGCCATTTTGGTGCTTGTTCCACAGAGACTTCAGTCAATTAATTTTGACAAGCTCTGACCTCAATGGACTCACTGGCAAGTCCATCAAAACAAACGTGCAGTGCAACCAAGCTTTGCTCAAAGCCACAGAGCTTTACTTTAAATGCCAGTCAAGATCCTGAGGTTTACATGCTGAATTTTAATTATGGTTGAGAGAAAATATTGTCATTATTTTAATATTTTACTCATTAGGCTATAAGCATGACATACTGTAAGTTAAATGATGCACTAGAAGAGGTGGATACTGAATATGTATCAGACAGTGCCAAAAAAGAATTCTTAACCTGATGCAACTTACTTGAGCAATACTTCATGAGTGTGCTTTTCTTGAGTAAGGTATTTAATTTCTCCCATCTCTAGCGATGCCTACTCAGAAAACACTGCTACTGCCAAAACAAAACAAGCACTTTATCAATCTACATTTACATCTACCGTTGCACAAACGTAAATGGCTACATTTATATAGCGCTTTATAAAGTGCTTCAAAGTGCTTTATATGGTTTTTTCACTCATTCACGCACACACTCACACACCCATGGCAGCAAGCTATCCCAGAGGGATTGTGCCATCATAGAACTCCACTGTGAAAATGCACAAAAACTGTGTGAAACCCTGAAAGACCCTCAAATAAAGTAAAAGGACAAACATTATGAAAATATGCAAGGCATACATAGCTACTACTACTATCCAAAATCTGAAAATCAGTGAGCACATCTAATGTGTTTACAGCAAAGTAGTTAGGTAGGAAAATGATCAGGCTCCACAAACAAACAGCAGAGAAGTTGATCATGTCTTTTCAGTTATTTTGAAGTTATACATTCAGAAATACAATCAGCTATTCACTGTCACTGTTGCTTTGAGGGTCTTCAGTACGCAACGATTTTAACAGTATTTTGCCACGATGCTATTTATATGAGCCAGAACACAGTGAGGAGGAATTACGGCGTATGGAAGAGGAAGAAGCCGCCAAAGTCGAGAGTCAAGCACCGCTAGCCGGGGAGGATAGCAGTGCAGCGCTGCCCTGTGCTGGGGACAACTGGTGGTGATGCTGTGCACCGATGGAAACTGAAATGCAATCACTGTGCTGCAGCAAATTTCACAGATGGCGGTTTCTTTTGGAAAGAGTTGCTGAGTCTACAGAGGAAGGGGCACAATAACACTACACCAAGGCTGTGGGCCACTTATGGACAAAGGAGTGCTTGAGACGTACTTCAGGATCCCGAGAAGAAACTGGAAAAAACAACCAAAGCCAGTGGGGCGAAACGGATGTCTGAGCATAGAGTAAGTACAATATTAGCAACAGTATTTTGTTACTACTACAGTGTGAAAACATACAATACACGTTTTTAATGAGGCTGACCATACAAGCTGCCCCAGTTTGTTAACCGGCAGTGCTATCAGAGTGTAGCCTAACATTACTAGCCCTGACAGGCTGTTTGTAGGAGTTGGGGAAGTTTAACGTTACACTTCAGCAACCCCAGTTATCTGAAATAGTCGTATGCTTGACCCAGGAACAATGCGAATCTACACCATTACGATTAAAAGTTTTTAGCAGTGAAAAAACAGACATTGTCTAGGAGAACTTCTTCCTACTACAGCAAGCAGGAAAATAGAAACCTTTGGAAGGCAACAGGCCCAGTGCATTCTGGGTATTGTTCTGCAGTCATATCACACCAATTTTGAAACTGTTTGCATCTTTCTACTGCACAGACAGCCCAGTTTTATTAAGGTCTTGAAATTGCCCCAATCTATAAAGCAGTGGATCTTTTTCCATGTCAACAGCGGCGCATGCAGATGCGGCGGCCAGCAGCACCCTCAAACTTGACTACATTTGTTTTAATTTGCTTTTTTCCCCCCTTTATTACTGAAGCAACTATTACTTATGACAGAGATACACTCATCAACATCGGAAAAGGAAGTCCAGGGATTGGATTAAGTGCAGCGGACCTTGAGACGATCACTGCTCATGGCATCTCCCGTCCACACAGCCAGACCAGCCGGAATAAACGTCACTGCAAGTGGTGTGATCGAAAAGAGAGAGGGAAGCGAGCCAGGTTAAGAGTTAAGCTAACCCAGGTCAGACCTAAGGCTATTTCACTACCCAGCCTACTCCTGGCCAATGTCTGGTCACAGAACAATAAAATGAATGAAATAAGACTTAGGCTAACTCAGCAATGGGAAATCAAAGACTGCCGTGCCCTCATCTTTACTGAAACCTGGCTGCACCACAAGATCCTGGATCAAGCGTAGAAAAGGTTTCAGTCGTAATCATCTGGACACTGTTTTCAGAATCAAGACGTTTCAGCTCCCATCCGGAAGTCATTCTCAATCGTGTCTTTTCTACGATAGAACACTCCTGGACGAATGAGGGACTACACCGTCTTATCCTGGATCAAGCTGTTGCACTCAATGGGTGGAGCGTGTTCCAAGCTGACAGAATACAAGACTCCGGTAAGACAAGAGGAGGTGGTCTCTGTGTTTACATCAATGATGCTTGGTGCTCAAACGCAGTCAAAGTGGATAGACAATGTTTACCAGATGTGGATATTTTATTAAGATGTCAATCATACTTTCTGCCCAAACAATTTTTTGGAGTTTTTGTTGCTGCTGTTTACATTCCTCCAGATGCAAATTCAAAAAATGCATTACGAGAACTGTATGAGGTCATTGGCAGTCACATGGCAAAACAACCAGATGGTGTATTTATTGTAGCTGGTGATTTTAATCACAGACCTCAAAACCTAAATTTCACCAGCATGTCCACATCCCCAACAGTGGAACAAATACACTGGACCATGTTTACACGAACATTCGTCGTTTTGAAACAAAATTACATACAATCAAAAAACAGCAGCAGGTAAATTTAACCCGTTGGCAGTTCTAGTGTTAAATGGACACAAAACAAAATTAGAATTGACAGCGATAAGAGTGTACAGTATTTGGAAGTATATGTATGCAGGAGAAAGGGGAAAAAAATATTTTCCAGCTGACAGCGATTCTGTTTCTTTAGAAGTGTGTGGAAAACAAAAAACAACACAAAAAAATCTGCCGATCTGCAGACGAGAATAAACTCAGATTTGGCTGCCAGTCAAACAAGCACTACTATAAAGTGTCTTGGGAGGCAGAAACACCCACACACAAATACAAATACACACATTGTATATACACAATCACCCACATAAAAAGGCTTGTAGGAGTAGATGCTCACTCTCTTTTTGGTGTTCACCTTTCCTTGAGCATATTTGGACACACACATTGTCTGACATTTAGCAGCTGCAAACAAAAACACCCACACCCAGTGCCCTCCATATAAACAGAGCAGACAGGGTTTGTAACTAGCCTTAAGATAGATGGCTCCTTAAGGACCCACTTTATAACCTGCTGACGGCTCCAAACACATACAAGCACACACAGAAAGATAACAAATAAACAAACCAAAATACATACACATTAATAATGGATGCAATACTGATTTCTTTTTTTATTCAAACAAAAACATAAACGCACATTCAATCTCTAAAAAAACAGTCTCTCTCTCATACCCCCCCTCCTTTCTCACACACACACACAGACGGATCATTGCCCCTGCCCTCGAGGCTGTCGGGTTTTATCATGTAGCTGTCTCTATTGGCACTTTGTTTGTGCTGCTTTTAGATGCCAAAGTACCCACTGGCAGAGTCCTCACATCTTAACACACAGAAACACAACCACACACACAGATGACATACTGCAGTTGTAAGTCAATAGAAGCCTTTCCTCATGATTGCTTGGACACAAATATCATCTGACGCACACAAGACATGGACACACACAGACAATCTCTTACATACACACACACTTGAGGACAAGTCATAACCACACACACACAGACACAAATGCACAAGTCATACACACACAAACACGCTGAGGGAAAAGCTGTAAAAGCGCACACAACACAAACTGAACCCCATGAGTAATTAAGTGCTGAAAAATTTAGAGCATGCAGAACAATCTAAGGTAAACGGCTTGAATTACCTTCCATAATTTGTCCTTAACGTCATCTCTCCATCACCTGTCTATCCTCCTCCATGAGTGGGATACAAGCAGCCAAAACTGAAAGCGCTCCACATGGCTCCAGGGTGCAACCATTTTGGTGGCGCATGCGACCAAAGATCTGTCAAGTGTGACTAAACATTTTCATTGGTTGCACCGGTGTGCCTGAAATTTAGCAGGTCTAAAAAATATTTTTATACATAAAAAAAACAACAACAACAAAAAAAACACCAACTTGGTGTGCAGTAGGGATGAGTACCGAAACCTGGTATTAAAACGAGCCCCGGGGCTAAATTATTAAAGACACAGTGGAGACAGTGAAGTGACCCAGGTGAAGTGAAGATAACTCGAAGATTACTTAAGTTGATGACAACTACACTCATTACTGTAAATATGTGCAATAAAACCTTCACGAGTAACAAGCCAATACTTTATCAATACACCTGTTCAACAAGCATAAACATGTACAAACCAATATTTTAATCTTCTCTGTCTGCAGTCTCTCATTCACTGCCACTATGGTGAACAGAAGCACAGCGAATTTGGCAAATTCTTGTAAACTTAGCTGCTGGCTGAAACAAACCAGTACCTCCTCTCGATAAAGAATCAGACTGATAAGCAGAATCGAAAATGGCATTGGTATCAATAAAATCTTATCAATTCCCATTCCTAGAGCCGTGTCAACCGACCTCCAATAACGACTCCGTGGCTGCAGCACACCCCGATGTGCAGGAAGGTGCGAGGGGCCGTTCATCACTGCTTGCAGCTTTAAATATGTATCTATCTTTTTTCTCCCCACATTCCTGTGTACATAACAGTCCTGTCTATTCTTTTACCTCTCTTTGTTTAGCTTTATTGTCCTTGTTCTTAGCTGTTATTTCTATATCTGTGTAAGCACATTGAGAGCAATGAAAAAAGCAGAATCAGCTTTATTGGCCAAGTATGTGTACACAAACAAGGTATTTGACTAATTGTTTAGTCTATAAAATATCAATGAAAATAGTTCAAATTCCCAGAGCCAAAGGTGACTTCTTCATATTCTTCACATTGCTTTTTTTGTCCAATCAACTGTCCAAAGCCCAAAAATGAAATTTACAATGATATGAAACAGAGAAAAGCAAAAAATCCTCACATTTCAGAAGTTGGAACCAGCAAATATTCAGTATTTTTGTTGGATACATTACTTAAACAAGTAATTGATTTGCAGAATTGATTGATTAATTTCCAATCAACCAACTATATATCAATAAATCAGCTAATCATTACAGCACTGTACAGGAGTTGCTAAAATTAGCTCCATTTAAATGTATCATGCTGCTTACATGATTCTTAAGTACATTTTCCTAGTAATACTTCTGTTTTAAGTCAAATGCTGGACTTTTATTTGTTATGGAACATTTTTTATATTGTGGTATTGCTGCTTATATTTAAGAATCAAAATTCTCACCACCAGCACATCCACAAAGACATGTCCACTAACATAAAATACACACCACACTATTCACCCCACACAAATTACATTTCAAGTCTGAAAACAACTCTTTTCTGCTTGCATCTTGCCTTTATTGTTTAAAAGTAGAGCACTATTTCCATTCTCCCCTTTATCCAACCTCCTCCTCTCTCTCCTTATTCCTTCCTTCCTTTTCTATCTTCCCTCCACCTTACATCTCTATATATAAAACGTTCCACACTTTACTGTTCCTTTCTCCTACCTTCCTTCATCTCTTTCCATATATTGCCATTTCCCTTTTCTATTCCTTCCTCTTCTTCCTCTATGCCTGGCTTAATGCATTCACACTACCCCTTCATTCATGCAGATGTTTTATTCATCAAAGCCAGTATTATTCAACCACCCCCCGGCATCAGTTTGCTCCGCCCTACCTCCCATTCCATCGCCCCCCCGTCTCCACCACAACACATGGTACATCCCTAGAGGCCAATACACTCCCAGTTTCTTCCCTCTTCTCCTTCCTCTTGTCTTGCCTCTGTAGGTCTCACTTCCACTCCCCTTTTTGGTCTTTTTTCCTTATACACCCCATAACAAAAACAGGCGCCTTCAAGGGTTCTACGGATATTGAGCTCTGGGTAGACATGTGATGAGTCAGAAATGTCCTGATTTAGTGAAGTAGTAATCATGAATGTTTTCACATAAATAAAAGTTGTGTTTTGCTACTCTGTCATCAATTAATTTTACACAGTTCATGCCATATCCTATTAGAGCTTTTCCATGTGCTGTTCTTAATAATCTGGTGTAAAGGATGTAATGTATTTACCATTTCTGATTTTTTTGGAATAAAATGACAAAAAGTTGGGCAGATAGTGTGAGAAGCAATAACCACCATGGCTGAACAAAGCATACAGAAAGTACAGTAAGTAAGAGAAAGACATAATCCCACCCACAGTGTTGACTGTGACTGACACGAGAAGTGTAGTGCAGAAACACCACAGCTTAGCATCACACATAGAGTTGTGGATTACCATTTTGTAGTATACAAAGTATAAAATGGCAAATCAAAGTGAGCAAGCCTGTGTTCTTAACTTATTTTAACAGTAAAGCATTTTATACCAAAGACATGGAGAATACTTTATTCTGATTGGCCAAATGGCAGAGTTGGGACAAAGTCATTGTTTTGTAAGTCACAAGTAAGTCTCAAGTTTGGGCAATGAAGTGCCAAGTCAAGACTGGTCAGTCTCATGTCAAGTAAAGACCAACAAGTCCATATATTTCCAGCTGTGATTCATAAAATGTCCCCATGTCTTAATAAAATGATCATGGCTACCATCATACAGTCTTATTAGTTGTTCCATTATTTACTGTCTATTGAGCAGCTCCATGATTTGTTTTTGGATGACATCACCACTACAGATTGTCTCTCTGCTGTCTAAGAATGGGTTAGTTAAAATATACAAATTAAAACTGAACTGAATATCCCAGAAATAACATTTCATTCTAGAGTAGATTACACCTTTAAATGATTCTACAAAGCACCAAAGAGGCTCTGTGTGAAAATGTGAGCATGATACAATAAATGCATTTCTATTTGTTAGTTCTTTACTTATTAACTTTTATTTGAACTTCTTATACTTCCTCCCTCATACAGTCTCTCTCCTCCTCTTCCTACACTGACTTAACATCTTCTCTATTCTTCCTTCAGGCATCTTTGTTTAATTTTTCTGTATTATTTGTCTGTGCCACCCTGTTTGTACTTTTTCCACGTTATTCCATTTGTTTCCTTTTCTTCTTTGCTTTTCGCTCTCTCCACTCTCCACTGCTTCCCTTTTATAATACTCCTCTTGTGGTTATTTCCTCTTTACACCTCATCGTAATGTTCTTTTTGTTTTGGCCTTTTGTCATTTATTTCAGTCTCTTACAACATATTCTTCTAGTCACTTCCCTTCCTCTTCCCTAGTTTCTCTATGCTAAGTTTCCTTTCTATATACCTGTTTCATTTTTGCTGTATTTCCTTTCCATACAAGTCGCTATCTGCCTCAAAGCCTTGCTTCCATTTATTTCAATCTCCTGCCTTTTTTCCCTTCTGCTCCCTCTGTCCAATTTCTTGATGTGCTCTCCCCCCATTTCCACTTTCATCTGCCTCAACCTCCCTCACAATCCTCTTTTGCCTGTTTTTTGTGGCCTTTTTCAAAACATCAGATCCTGGATATTGATAACCATCAACTCCCACATTTATTTTCGATTCTCTTTTTCTTTCTCTCTTCACCCTGCAGCATTTTCTTTTTAATTATTTTGTTCTCCCCCTTTCACTCTCTCTCATTTTCTATTCCTCCTTTTCTACTGCATAATTTTATATTTTTTTTATTTTTTTTACATCCAAGGTTGAACTTTTTCTCCCTTTTCTCTCCAAACTTGGAATGTCCAATTCACCCTGATTAATGTTCAGCTTAAACAGATATTGACTTTACATATACATCTCAACAAGTCAAGCAGGGTTGATTTACATTATGGATTCACAAAAACACAGGTAATTTAGTAATCATGTAAAGTAAGTCTGTAACTCTGAAAACACCCCAAAAATAATCTGGCATGCTGACAAAATCATGGTCATGTTCACATGAGGCTGCTGCTCAGCATCAGGGACACATCTCTAATATTGTGCACATTCAAAGTACTGTATATGTAACTCTTGGAAGACCATGTATATGCATAAGTATCCACTGTGGCCAAAATACCACAAGAGCATCTCGTACACTGATTACAGGCACGGCATTAATTTTTAATTCATTACATGACATATCTCCCATAAACACAGCAGAGGGGCCTGAGGTACTTGTAAAAAGTGTTCTTCGCCTCCCTCCCTTTCTCTTGCCTCGTGCTTTCTAACTTATCTCCCAAAAACAAATTTAATTTCCTCTCTCCTTCCTCTCACACTGTTTAATGCATTTATCCCTCTCAACTCAGCAAATCATGTCCCCTGCAGTGGATTTTTTCATATAACATGCACATTTCCAAATCATGTCTATTATGTATTACCTCTGTTTTCTACCCTCCTACACTATCTCTCATTTCAAACCCTATTCCAAAAACTAAGTGGTGTCATTGCTCTGGCTGTTTGCACCACTTACTGCCCCCTCCCCAAATTTATTCTCCTTGCACACACACACCTCACTATTTATTTAATTATTTAGTCTAACTCTTTTTTACTTACACACACACACACACACCTTATTCTCTGTTACCCTTTCCTCAGTTAATTTGGTCTCATTCTTACACACACGCACACACACACACACACACACACACTATTAATGACCTATAAAATGAATGTCACTGAGACTTCTGAATCCATCCTATACCTTTAACTCTCTCCCTCCTTCATTCCCCCACATTCACCAAACCAGCCTGGTTTTCTCTTACCTACAAAACTCAGGCCTCATTCTGTCCTTAAACTGTTTTTTTCTCTCACTTCTCTCTCATCCCTCACTTTCATTCCATCTTTTCAAATATGTTTTTCCTCTTAACTTCATCTTGCATGCTTTCTTGCATGATACATCTTTACATAACACACCATGCCTTTGTTACACTTTGAAAAGTTGTCTTTGTTCTACCTTTTAGGACCTCACTCATCTGTTTTTCCAGAAATACTGTCACTGTCTTATCACCCAAGAGCTTGTTTCTTACATTCGGTCTCACACATCGTGTCTTATCATTGTCAAACTAAGTGAGTTTTCATTTGTCTTCCTTTTTTCCCCTGCTATCAATGGAAGGCTGATTAGTTAATTCCTTCATTTAGTCCTAAATTATTAAATAACTTGTGTTTAACCTTGTACAGTTAAGAGTTTTGGTTAATTGCATTTGTCTAAAAAAATAAATAAAATAAAATGGAAATATGTCCACCTCAAAAGTTGTCCATTGGTTGGAATAAGAAAGTCCTGTTACTTCTGCCTTGTAAAAAACTATTAGTCCAACATAGAATATAAAGCTTCAAAACATCAATTCTTGTCTTCACATTGGAATTGTAACTTGGTAAGTACATAATTAACTCAGATTATTTTATAATTAGCTCTAATTTCATGGCTCAGTTCTGCCATTATGTATATGTTTTGTAATCTCAATGTATCTTGTCAAACATAATTTTGTCTCCTCTTCCTCCTGTATTCATCACCCACCTCATTCTTTTATCCCATCCCCCAAACTAATTCACTCCTCACTTCATTCTGTCTCCCTATTTCTTCATTCTCTGTCTTTCCTTAACTAACTAATTTAGTCTCACAGCCTATACTTCAATCTCATCTCAACCTACTAAATGTCTTCCCTCTCTCCTTCTCAGCTGCTCACACTTCTTCCCATTCCTTTCTGTCTCTAATTTTCAAACCATCCACACCTTCTTCAAAAGGCTAAAACTCGCTTATACACAAGAATTATTCTTCACAGTCTTAGCTACCTCAAGCTAATTTGCTCTGTATGTGTGATCTCCCTATCTGCTGGATTAAATTTCTCAGTGTAACATGCATATCTGCTTTATCACGTCCAAAACTAATCTCACCTCTGCCTACCGCATTTATTCTCTCTCTCTTCCTCTGTTTCTCAGCTGCCCTCGGTGTAAACTACAGATCGCTTCACCACAACCAAGTGATTTAATTTCTATCTGTGTCCTCTCTCCTCACTGTTCATGATTTTATCCTCTCACAAACTAATTTAGTCTGCATCCATGCTTCTCACTCACTGTTTCCCATCTCCTCTTTGCATCTCTCGGCTCGGCAATGCATATCCCTTGTAATATCTTAGTATAATCTGCATAATGTGCATTTCTTTTTATCACTTCTGAGTCTGTTCCTTTAGTCTGTGAAAACAATCAGATATTTTTTCTTTCTGTATGTTATCTCCATCTTTAAGGTTGACTGCCCACTTTGAACTTCTCTTTATACCACTGAGGTCTTTTTCTTGTTTTCAGGGTTAATGACTGTTGCACGTTCACGTCAGTGCTGTAAGCTTTGCATGTTTCAGAGAGAAGTGAGTACTAGAGGTTAGAAATATTTAAATTCTTATGAATAAAAGACTGCAGATTGCAGAGCTTCAGCTGAGTTTAGCATTGGAGCAGTGGGAGGTGGGACCACAACTTCCCTCCTACATTTGATTAACTCTTAATTGAGGCACCCTGAAAATACAGGGGTTTATTTCTTAGATAAGCAGAAGCTACTTTATGTTTACTTTTATCACTAAAATTATACTTGATTCATTAAATTTTAGTTGAAGAGCACTTGTTAATAATTCCAAGTCTAAAAGGTATAATCTGAGCCAAACAAACAAGTCCATCACTAACAAGAACAGTAGCCTCAACACTACATTTTACTTTGTGTGACATGCAGTTGCATTTAACAGAAAATGTATTTGACTGACTTGTCAGTCATTCAATTGGCTGGGGGTTGAAAACAGATGGTTTCTCACCTATCTGGTTGAAATACCACGACAGCTGTTTTACCCATTCTAAACAAATTCTACTTAAGGAGGCAGATGTCTGGCCATGAGAAATTAGAATTCAAATGTTCAAATCTTTGATATGAGTGGCAAGTAAAATACAAAACATACTCAATGCAACAAGAAGCAACAGGTTTATAGAGAATGTTCATAATTTAGAAAAAAGGCAGCACAATACTGGTGCATGACAGAGATAACTATTCTCGAAGATAAGCTAATTTGTTTGCAGTATTTATACCAAGGCTTCAAAATATGGAACACTTCAATACTTCTGAGTAAACGTACAATTCATTTCAGAGACATGATCAGTTGATTTCTTACTTTATCCATTTTGCTTTCTGTTTGGCTATTGAGTTTGCCACAAATGAGTTGCAGGAGCACGAGCAGACACCTGACTATTTAAAGTACACTGAACTATCTGAAGCTGTGTTGATGTGGTAAAGCCTTCAATAGCCCTTTTTAAAATAGAAGACATTGTGACATGTCACACTAGGAGAAGCAAATGATAAAATTCAAAGAAGTCTGAAATGAAATGCCTGAAAAATCTTAAAGCTCAAATGCATTGCAAGTACTGCTATTACTAAACACTGCAGTACTAAAGACTGTAGTAGTAGTAGTAGTAGTAAAGACTGTAGTGGCAGTAGTAGTAAAAACTGCAGTAGTAGTAGTAGTAGTACCAGCAATATTAATGACTGTAGCGGTGGTAGCAGTAGTAGTAGTAGTAGTAATAATAAAGCCTGAAGTAGTAGAAGTAGTAGTAGTAGTAGTAGTAGTAGTAGTAGCCTGTTGTAGTTGTAAAGACACACTTAATATTTTAAAAAGTATAAAAAGGTAGTAAATAGCTGAATCATAGTAGATATGGAAATTAAATAGTTACATGATCTGTACCAGGGCAAGTTTGTCTACTAATTGATGTATAAATTATGTATGAAGAGTGAAAATTGTGGGCATGAGAGCAAGTTGAGAACAGAATTTTTAAAGAAGATTTTTCAGCTGCCCCGCACTCTAGCGATGATGTCACCCACTCCAGCTCTGAATATTCCGCCCATTACACACCCATTATAAACTCAGAAAAGGACTAAAAAAAAGCATCAAACATAAATTGTGATATTCAAAAAACTGTAAAAGATATCCAAAAGTTGAATACAAGTTTAACAGTTAAAGTCTTGTGACCAGTTCAAAGTTTAAATGTATGCAGAACTAGTAGCATTTCAAAGTGGAGTAAGTTTGAAGAGGATCTGAAGATTGCTCCATTAACCTACATTGTAAAAAAATGTTGAAAAAAAGCTTAATATTTTAAAAAGTAGAAAAGGGTAGAAAAAAAGCTGTATACAAGCACCCATGTCTTTACAGAGCTGAACATTGATAGTTGACTGGTCTCTGTAGCTGAAAGTATGCTAAATGCTTAATCAGCATTCCCACTAATTAGAGTTTTCTCTTGTACTTTTCTGTTTTGATGAGGCACTTCCTTCCACAAAGAATTCCGACACCAGCTACAAAATAAATAGAGCCAACCGATCTACACTCTTCATCAGGGAACTGGACGCTCTTCCCATTCACATTATGATTCAAGATGATTAAACAATTTTTACATAAACCATTTGGCTTGGGTGCCCCACATAAACACCAAAACAACTGTTCTCGAATCACATTTGACTCAGGTCTGTTGGAAGCTTCTGTTCTAGACTGAAAAATATTTCTCACTCAGTGGAAAAAGAAAGTTTCCAGTCTTGGTCAAAACCCCAAGCTTAGCTCCTGCCTGAGTTTCAGGGAAAAGCAATTCAAAGCGGGGGATGAGGGGATGGATGAAGACAGGTTGGATGGAAAAATTACAAAAACGAATGAGGGAGAGAGTAAACTTGGTTGAGAGATGACTAGAGATTTCTGTGTGTTGCAGAATCAATTCGTCCCTATTTATTCGTTCTCCTCCTCCTCTTCCTCCCACTAGCCCTAGGCATTGACAAGACACCACAACACCCGACGTCTTTGCAGGAAAAGCACAACACAGACAACACAGAACCCATCTGATTTCCCTCGCTCTACCCCTCACCTCTTATCCTCCATCCCTCTCTCTCATTGCTCTCAGATGTCTCTTGCCCCATTTTCCCCGGCAGCCCTCCTTCCATGTTATTCTCTCTGAATTCATCTGTCTCCCTTGTCTCTCAAAATGCTGTCATACCTGTCTCTTCTCTGTCCTTCCCTTCATCTCTCATGCTCTGTTGTTTGCGCTCTCTCCCGTCTCATCTTTCACCCTAATTTTTCTCTGTCCCTCCTTTTCTCCCACACTCAGTTATTCTTTCCTCATTTTGGGCTCCTATTATAAATTATCTACTTTCTTTATCTTTTATCCTTTGTCTCCGTCCTTAGGCCCCTACACACCCTGTGTGAACAGCGATCAGCAGGTCCAATAAAATCATTGTCAGACTGCATGATATCTATTGAGGTGTGTCTGAATGGATGTCTGGTGAATCTGAGCGGCATGATGTAGACAGAAATAAATGCAAGCAATCTGTCATCCAAGCTTTAGCCATAGCACTGGCACAGTTTTTTTTGGTTTTATTTTAACCTAAAAAGTTTTAACCTTACAGTGTTCCAGCAGCCAATGTTGTCTGAGTCATTTCAATTAATACTCTGATTGGCTGGTTTGCAGATGTGGGTCTTAGCAGCAGTCACATTGTAAGAATTTGGTCCTAAATTTTGGACACGGTCAGAATTTTAGTGGCGCCTATCTTTGGTCGCTAAAACTCCAAATCAGCCATTGGTGGACATGTCTCTAGTGTGATCTAGGACTACCGTTTTGGATTGATGACTTCACAGCATTTCTCTTTTGCAACTTTTCACTGGTATCACCCAAAATCCAACAGTGTATAGAGAATTCTCTATTATCTATCTCTTTCTTCCTCCTCATGATTTTATTTCTTCTTCCCCTTCTGTCTCAGTGGGAGTTTGGAAAACATTCTGTCTCTCTCATGAAAGAAAAGTGTTGCTTCACTCCCAAGCTCTCTTTTGATTCGAAATAAAAGGCAATGTGAAATATCCCCCAGACACACACACTGACATTCATAGCATCTATCCTCTCCTACATCCACTCAATGGCTTGGAGACTGAAGCAATGTAGCAGTATGAAGGGGCAGGAAAAAAAAACAGAGAAAGGCAGAGACAGAAAGAGAGAGCAAATTAGTCTGGAGTATTGGGAAAGGTAAGAAAGAATGAAATGTGTGTGTGAGTGTGTGAGAGAGCGAACAAATTAGTTTTGTGACAGTAAAAAAAAATGAGTGGTGGCAGCGGCGGTGTGGTGGTGGTGTGTGTGTGTGTGTGTGTGTGTGTGTGTGTGTGTGTGTGTGTGTGTAAAAGATTAAATGACAGGTAGAGAGCTAAGGAGGGGGAAACTCTCCTACGAGGCCCCGCACACTAGTGTGTGTTCTCATGTTGTTCAGCTCAACACGTCAAAACAGAGCGGATCAAAAAGGAAGTCAGTATGGGACATGAACAAAGAAGCACAGACAGTTAGTTTTAGTTTACCAGGGTAGAGTTAAAGACTACACCAGAACACAAACACACAAATGCACCCGATCATTTTCCTTTCAAATGCTTCTGAGCAAATGCCATCCATCTCTTCATGTCTGTGGCCACTCAATTCAAACCAGTGACAAGGTTAATAAAATAAACGATATACAGAAAAATTGTCAAAAAATCTGTGGGTTTATCATTACAACCATATCCTTCACATCCAAATTTAAAACTCACTTTAAAACTCATTTAAAACTCACCCACTCATTTAAAGGATTCAGAGTTAGATACTAAATACCAAATATGCTTGAATTTGCACATAAAATTGTACAAAATGATACATTTTCCATTAAATTGTGACACTATTCAGAATAGTATCCTGAATCTGACAATATTACTTAGTATATGAGTGAGATAGTAACTTTGAAGTTGCTCTAATTAAGAAAAAAATTAATAGGGCTGTCAATCAATTAAAAAAATCTACTAATTAATCATAAAATTTGATGTGATTGATTGTGATTAATCACTTTTTTTCTTCTTAATATTGAAGCTTGTAATAATACATATTAAAATGTAAAATCACAGCATTTATGTAGAATCAACACCACGGAAGTATATGTAAAATTCAAATACAGTTGTTTGATAGCATCTTTTTAACTTTGAACACAAGTTCTCTCCTGTGAGCTACAGATTTTCAATAAAACCATCAAGGCCATTGACAGTGCATAATAGTCCACGCAAATATGAAAAAGGAACAAGATTCTGATTCACACATGGAAGAAACACTGAGACAGAGAGAGAGCGACAGAGACAGAGAGTGAAAGAGAGAGAGCCAGAGAGCGAGCCAGAGCGAGAGAGACAGAGCAAGAGAAACAGAGCGAGAGAGACAGAGTACGAGCGAGCGAGAGAGCTCAAAGGGACCCTTTTCCCCTCACCAAAATTTTGCCTAACTTTGGAGCGTTATTTAGCTCCCTTCCCGACGATAGCATGGCATCATTGGTTGGTACCAATGAATGCCTTAGGTCATCTAGTTTCATATAATACCAGCATCTTTAGTCTAGTAGGGCTGAGCCCGCTACAGTGCCTGAAAGACAATACGTTAATCCCATACTTTTATTTTAATGCATTAAATATTTCAAATGACAGCACTAAATATTAATAAAGAATACATTTTAACAGGACCAGATGACAGCATTGTGAGTTCTTCAGGATAAATAAGGGCAAAGTTAAAAGAAAAATAAGAGTTGAAGCTGCGATTCTCATAACTTATAGCTTGATAATTTGAATGAATTTTATAAACATTTCTGGTCTCTCCTTTCACCCATATTTTCCAAAATGATTTCTGAAATCCTCCATTGTTTTAAAATTCCCCACCATATGAATACTGCCTTGATTACACTTTTCCCTAAACCAAACAAAGACCCTAGACACTGCTTCAACTACCACCCTATATCTTTAATAAAACAAGACTGGAATCTGTCATTTCATCATTTGTGCACCCAGTTCAGACTGGCTTCATCAAAGGGAGACACTCCTCAGAAAACTGCGAAGATTATTCAACATAATTCATCTATATAAAACCAAAACAGATACAAATATTAAACGTCCTGCCATTACTTTAACTTTAGATGCTGAAAAGGCGTCTGACAGGGTAAGGTGGCCCTTTCTCTTCACCTCCATTAAACATTTTGGCTTTAGTCCCTACTTCATCAACTGGATTAATATTCTATACAATACACCCTCAGCATCTGGAATCACCAATGGACAAATATCTAGATAATTCAATCTAAACAAAGTTTCTAGACAAGGATGCCCATTATCACCATCAATTTACATAGAACCACTTGTCTCAGCCATAAGACAGAGTGACAGCATTTCAGGCATTAAAACCAACTCACATCATAAAATCTGTCTATACGCCGATGCCATCTTGTTATATCTAACAAATCTCTCAACCTCCCTCCCATCAATCCACAATCTGATTAACAGCTTTGGCAAGGTTTCTGGCTACTCCACTAACTGGTCTAAATCTGAGTTTCAACCTCTAAGCCATTTTGACTGGGATGCTGAGGTTGGGGAACTACCCTATAACCACACAACTTAATCCATTAAATATGTCGCAATCCTTGTCCCAACAAACCCAAATGATATATTCAAACTCTATTTTATCCCATTACTACATAGCATTAAAGAAGACTTGGATAGATGGAATATACTCCCACTCTCTTTAATTGGCCGCATTTCCACCACCAAAATGAAAATTCTTCCTAAAATCAACTATTTGCCATGACCCCTGTTAATCCATCCCTGGGCTGGTTCTCCTTCCTAAATTCAACAATAAATATATTTTACTGGAAAGGCAAAAAGCCCAGGATCAAAATAACTACACTCCAAAAACGCAAACAATATGGTGGCCTTGATGCACCAAATTTTTATTATTACTTTCTTTCCCACCAGCTTCAGTATATTCGACACTGGTCAAACAACTCCAATTCTGCCTGGCTTGATATTGAACAGATTCTGATTCAGCATATTGCATTCATAAATAAATAAATTAGTCAAGACCAGCAGCTGCTTCAAATGTAATACCCTAAATACCACTCTTACTGCCTGGTGGAAAGCAAATGACATATTAAACCTACTGAAATTCTCTCCTTCTACTCTCACCCCTATCTGGCATAACCCTATATCTAAAATCAATAAGGAGCCCATCAACTTCCCTGCATGGAAATGGAGAGGAGTAACCAGCCTGGGGCACCTTTTCAGTGGCAGCTCTCTCATGACCTTTGACCTTCTCAAACAAACATACAACTTAGCCCATAACTGTCACTACCAGTACATAAAGTTGAAAGAGACCATAAAAAAGAAAACTAATATCCATAACTTCCACAACTTCACTCCTCCCTTATTACTACAACTACTGTATGTTCATTCTCACCCAAAAAAATACTACCACAGATTTACAAACTCTTTTCTCACTATGACAATACTGATTCAATACCAATAGACAAATAGACATCAGACTCGAATATAGATCAGTCAGACATCAAATTGCAAACTATATGCAACAATACTTTCTCCATGTCATACAACTCAACTAATTCAATACAAGGTCCTACACAGAGTACACATTACCACTCACAAAATTTATGATATGGGCTTCACAGACAGCAACACCTGCACACACTCCCACCGCAATAAACAACCACTTCCATGTATTCTAGCTTTGCACACCAGTTAGGCAGTTTTTATATTATACTGAATTCGCCTGTGTGAGTGACCAAAATAAGATGTCCTGATGTGTTTGTCAAGGCATTACTTACTGCTTTATTTTATGTTGGAATAAAATAATTGTTAAATATTTAACTGCAAAGTAGGAATTCATTTTTGATACATTCACTTTTTTTGCATTAAATCATACTGGGATGTTTGCTGAAATTGATTGGATGTGGCACAGCCCTACCTAGAAAATTTTCCACCAGCCACCACTGGTATGTTGCATGCTACAGGTGGCTAACTAGAGTTTTCAAGATCAAGGAAATTTCCAGTTAGACATACTACTACTACATAATATTACAAATTTATAATCAACATTATGTTGAATATAAAATACTACACACACCAACTCTTACTTGTGTATTTTCCTATGAGTGCAGAAACACACACACCTAATTCAAGCCATTATGTCTACCAATAAAGAGCCAACAAAATCAGCTAAATGGTGACATTTTACAGCACCTCACCTTTGCCATGACAGCAAAAAAATGCATGCACACTCCCCCACTACAGCACACACTCCCCTCCCTTCTCACCAGTGTAGTCTTCACGGCAGATACAGGTGTACCCTCCCTCTCTGCGGGCGCACACCCCTCCGTTCAGGCATGGGTTGGAATAACACAGGTTGATCTCCGTCTCGCAGTAATCACCCGTGAAGCCAACTGGGCAGCGGCAGCGTAGGCCTGCGATGGGGTGAATCGGCCGGAACAAAATGGAGGGCGAGGATATGAAGGGGGCAGAGCTGTTGAATCGCAGCACTGAGATGCACTTCATGTAGTTCTGGCACGGCTCACGCAGACACACATTGTCATCAAATGGAAGAACCTGGAGTGATGGGGGAGGAAAGAGGAAAGATGTTGGTAGGTATTGTGAAGACTATTATTGCTGTTAACCTGTAAGCAGTAATTTACTGTTGTAGGTGTTCCAGATGGTGTCCAAATTCGGATTAGCTTTTGCTACATTGAGGCAGTTTTGTTATCATTCAAAATGTAAATAATACATTTACATAAGTGCAATATTTGAGCAACTCATAACCAGTACCAGGGCCCTGAAATTGGAGCACCTCACTTGATTGCAGCCTTGATTAAGGTTATTGATTACACCTGTGCTTTTCCTGCAATGACATGTCAAAATGTCTGCCATGAAAAAAGCCTATTGTATGCAGCAGGTATAGCTCTATAATGAAAAAGGGAGGTTTGCCCCAATCAGACAGAGCAAAAGAAACAATAAAACATAAGCAACAGCAGACCTTAAAAACACACAAGATTACAAACACACTAACACTAAAAACACTGTTTTAAAAGAAGAGCCTTCAGGTGCTTTTTAAAGGCGTCAGAGATCGCAGAACGTAACTCTCAGTGATGTTGCTAGGTACGTGTCCTGCGTCTGACGCATTAAAACTCCTGAAATACCGTCTCACACACACGATAGAGCCACCAACCAGCACGTATTTTAGTGACAAATCTTAATTTTTTTTAATGTTCGCCTCTCATTCCCATGTCATCTTCCACTAAAATAGTGCAGCTAAACAACGGAGGCTGGTAGCAAGTTGAGGCGACAAGATACAAAATGTGAAGTATGGAAAGTATGTAAGTACAGAAATACAGTTTCTTTATGGATTATATTGATGGCAAATTGATAAGAAGACTGTCGACATATGATGCCTTTTATCTTGTGTTTCTCGAGTTATGTGTTTTTGTGGACATGTGAGGAGTTGTTAATAATTCATATTTCTTAAAGGGAGTTTGGTGTATTATTTAATTCAAACTGCAAATCCTGTACATAGCCTATATTATTTTTATGTTTTGTCACCACTACAGAAACACTAGGTAACTGCTAACGGTTGTCTGACGTTGGCTGCAGTTAGTTATTGATTATATTAATGGTTTACAGTCTAATAATGTGTTTGTATTGATTACGGACGGTAGCTGATCAGGGTAATTATACTCAGTTTCTGACGGCAGTATGCAGTAAATGGTTGCCCTTTGTGTGCGTGTTTTTTTAACTACTTTCCTAATTAAACATGATGTGCTTGATGATGTTGTGACTCCTGATGAAACACGCATTCTCGTTGCCCTTTAGCTTCCCTTTAACATTTATTCACCCAAAAAAGCTAATATTTCTCTGTATAATATGACCTCCTCTTTCTGTCAGCTGCTGTGTGTCTGCAGTGTATTTACAGATTTTGGGGATTTTATTTGTTTAATTTTCAAATACATTTTCAACATACATGAATAACCATAATTATAACCATATAACCATCAAACACGAGTTTAACACTACAATTTGTCAAAAAACACAAATTTTATTGGAGAACCACTCAATTTTCCTGGGTCCCGGGGACTCACTACATTAAAAACCTATGAACATCACTGCTCTATAGGAAGAGCGTTCCACGGTGTAGGAGCCACCATTTCAAATGCACAATCACCTTTTGTTTTTAGTCAAGTGCGAGGGACAACCAGTAAGACCTGGTCAGATGACCTACTGGTGATATAAGGGTGGAGCAGGTCAGTGATGTACTCAGGTGCCTGACCATGCAGGGCTCTATATGTGAAAACAAGAACCTTAAAATTAATCCTGAACCTGATGGGAAGCCAATGTAAAGATGATAAGATGGGTGTGATTTGAGTCGTCCTGCTGGACCTCGTCAACAGCCTTGTAGCAGCGTTCTGAACCATTTGTAGACGGTCCAGGGACGACTTGATGAAGCAAGTGAAAAGGGAATTGCAGAAGTCTAGCCAGGATGATATAAAAGCATGAATGATCATCTTTAGCTCAGGTTGTGATACAACAGCCCTGAGTTTTGAAATATTTCTTGAATGGAAAAAAGAGGAACAGATCAATGATTTTATGTGTTTGATCAGACTGATCTACTTTGACAAATACAACACTGAGATTTCTGAGATTAGACTGTACAACTGAAGAAAGGGACCCAATACACTGAGCAACTTGGAAGCTAAGCTATCTGAAGCAACAATAACGACCTCAGTCTTATCTGCGTTGAGCAATAAAAAAGTTGTTAGCCATCCACTTAATGGCAGTCAGACAATTGTGCAAAATGTTCAGTTTGTCAGTCTCATTAGGCTTAAAAGAGACATACAGCTGGATATCATCAGCTTAACAGTGATAAGAGATACCTTTAAATGTGCTAATGATATGACCTAAGGGAAGCATATACAAAGAAAATATAGGACCCAAGACAGAACCCTGAGGCACACCACAGGAAAGAGCAGCAGTTTCAAACCTGTAGGGCCCAAGTAACACAGAAAAACTCCTATCTGAGAGATAAGAGGAGAACAAGTCCAGGGTGCTCCCAGAACCACCCACTTCCTAAGCCTTTCAGTCAGGATGCTGTGACACATCAGAAGAAATCATTGGAGACCCTGAGAAGAACTGTTTGAGTTGAATGCTTCTGACAGAAACCAGATTGGAATTTATCCAAAATGTTGTGTTCCAAGACAGCGGTGAGCTGTTTGACAACAACTTATTCTAAAATTTTTGAATTAAAAGGCAACTTAGATATAGGCCTATAGTTTTTGGGAAGGGATGGCCAAGGTTAGTTTAGTTAGTTTTAGAGGCTGAACAACTGCCTGTTTAAAATAAGCTGGGATACACAAAAAAAACTAAAGTTTGCAAAGTAAGAAGCGCCCCCACCCCCACATCCTTAACCATGTTGTTAAAGTCTAAGAGGTCTTTGTAATAGAGACGGTGAACATGATTTTTGCTATGTAGTAAACTCACAGATCTGTGCCTTTTATTTAAAGGACAGGCGGAGGGCACTTGCTCTAGATATGACTGAGGGTGAGAGGCTGCTCCAAATAGTAGTTGGACACAGGAAAACGGGTACATGAGACCCTCAGAAAGAAGAGAAATCATGGGGAGTAACGTTGCCACCAGCTGGTCCAGGAGGTAGATTATGTTTGTTTAACGTCAACACTGTATTTTGGCACTGTCTGGGAAAAATTTATTTAAATGCAAGTTTCACCATTTTTAAATGAAAATGATAATTTTGTTAACGTTCAACAAATGCGACATATCCCATGAGGCTAACATCAATTATCCACAGAAGCACTAACAATCAAGAAAACTAAAACAGAAGGAAGGGTCATTACATCATACCAACATTGTAATGCTCTGCTTGGTGCAAGACTTTGGTGCCAGTTCTATTGAAGCCTATAAGACATGCATGGAGGAGCACACTAAAACTCAACATATCTACGTCATATGACCTTTGATGAGGAAATTCCTCTACCAAATGAAATAACACACTTCAGAGAATCTATTACTGACTGATTTTTCTAAATGTTTGCATTCGTTTATTTACTGTTGGTCCCCAAATAGTATCCAAAGATGATTATAGGCATACTATATAGAGAGAAACTACAGAATGTCAGCCCTCTATAACTTACTGGTAATTAATCTAAACAACATTAACATGGCTGGACTTACCTTAACAGCTAGAATGTTGATGTTTTGCATGTTAGCATGTTAGCATGCTAGCGTTATTTTTTTTTATTGAAACAACATGAACATTGGAGACATCAGCTTAATAAGTTAAAGACATTATATATAGACGAATATAGTAGAAAAAGGATATGAATAAATATAAGGCTATATAATAATAATATACTTATTTACTTATCTTATAGTATATATTTATTTGTATAATAATTAAATTAAATATAAGGAAAAAAATATCTAAACAAACTCAGTAAAGTGTAAAATACCTTAATCAGGGGCTACAGAACATAATTCACTAAAATAAATTAAAATAAAAAATTTGCACTATGTATGTGAAATTTGCAAGTATTCACAAGTATAGGGTTTGTCATATAGCTCAAAGGCTTATTTTTAATATTTAAATTTAGTGATAATATATTTAGGCATAACTGTTATATGTCCAGTTTTGTTGTAAATAAACTGCGATATCTCTCCAAAACACAAAAGAAGAGGAGCAGTGACAAAACAAGTGTATAACTGTTTCTGGCTCAGTGCCACAAAAGGTGCATTTAGCTTCTATGTCAATATATTTGGACGATATAGTTTTACATGGGTAAATGTTATGTAAAACTTTAAAGTGAATTTCTCTGATCTTGTTTGAATTACAGAATTGAAAGTGGCACAACCATGCTTTGCACCAGTATATTTTATGTAATTGTGAATTCCAAAAAGGTTTCCCTCTGGGTGAAATCTTATTATAGTTCTGAAGTTCTTTAATGTTGGTCTATTATGGTTATTCCAACAATTTTAAGACAAGGCATTTGAACATTCATATTTTGATAGCCTAAATGACATTTCATTAACTCACTTACACCTGAGGGAATAGCTCCAACTACAGGAGCAAATTCTTTGTATTTGACTGTTAAAGATTTAGCTCTTAGGAAATGTTCATAACTATAAAGATTACCATTATTATCAAACAAAGCTGTAACAAATATTATACCCCTTTCAATCCAGTTGTCTTTGTAGATACGTTTATTTCTAACAGTAATATTACTGTTGTTCCAGATTATATCCTTATGTTCAGAATTTTTCATCACATAACAATTTCCAAGACAGTAAAGCCTGTTGATAGAACTTGGAGAGTTTTACCGGTAATTTAGAAACAGTATTACATCCCATTAGAAACTTTAAGTCACCTACAATTTTAAATATATTGTGTGGTATGAAATTCCATAATGATTCTGGGAGTTACAAACAATTTTTTAAGCAATTTGATCTTAAAAAGGTGCAATTTAAAATTTCCAATTCTCCTTCTGTTCTTTCTAAACTAAGTAGTTCTTTTTTAAGATGATGGTGTCTATTTTTCCACACAAATTTAATAAATAAATCGTTAACCTTCTTACAGAACACATCATTAACATAAAGTGACAAAGTAGGGTAAACATATCTTGATACACCTTCAGCCTTAGTCAACAACACTCTTCCAAAAATTGGAAAGGTCTCTCTGAAGCCACATGTTAAGAATTTACATGGTTTTCTTAATTTTAGAAAGAAAATTTAACTGCAGTCTGAGAGTCATATCCTTTGAAATATGGATGCCCTGATATTTAACACATTGGTTCACAGGGATATTAAACATAAGTTTCTCTTCAGTTTCATATAAATGTAAAATTTTGTTGATATTGAGTTTAAGACAAGAAACTTCTGAGTGTGTGTTGGTTTCCTGTAATGCACTCTCTATTTGCCATTTATCATTAAGAAATAATACTGTGTCATTAGCTAGCTGTGTTATTTGTATCTCTATTAAAAATGATTAAACCATAAATATCTTGACTATGTAAAATATTTAACACAAAAGTTCTGCAACAATCAAAAACAAAAAACAAGAAATAGGACATCTTTGGCGTACACTTCTTGAAATGGGGAATCTTTTAGAAACGTTGTGATAAAAAATTACCAAGCTATTTATGTCTTTACAGAACATGACAATTCTATTAATAAAATTATTTCCAAAACCAAAAGTTTGCAAATCTTGTATAATCAAAGAGTGTTCAATTGAATCAAATGCCTTATAAAAGTAACGAGTAAGTAACAAGTAATGCATTTGAATTTATATAGTTCGAATTTATGTAGTTTGAGCTAATATGATGTTTGGCCATAAAGCCATTTTGTTTCTCACTTTATAACTCTTGTAAATTCTTTTTCCAAACATTTAGCATAAACCTGCAATAAAATCGTATAGTCTGTGGTTAAAAGTGAAATGGGTCTCCAGTCTGATTAATAAGTAATCTTTGCCTGGTTTAGGTATTGAGGTTATCAGACCTTGTTCCATGGTTGTTGTCATCTCGTTTCTACCTATGCATTCTTTAAAGATAAGTAATAGATGGTCTTTAATTAAATCCCAAAAACAGATAAAATTCTACGGTGAGACCATCACTTCCAGGTGATTTTTTTAAATTTCATTGAATGCACTGCTTCAGTCATTTCTGAAGATAACAGCTCACCTTCACAGATCTTTGAATTGTTCAGAAATCAGGGGAGATTTTCGAATGTGTTCCATAAATGAGTCACACTTCAACTGATTAAATTCAAATATATATAATTTCCTATAAAAAGGAGGTAATATAATTTGTAATATTATTGGGATCTGTACTGACAATACCATTTATATTAAGAGATGCAATATTATTTCTTTTTCTGATTCATTTTCCTAATCCAAAAGTAGCTGTAGTTTTTTCCCCCCTCTGCTAACCACTTAGCTCTGGACCTGATAAAGGCACATTTAGCTAGATTAATATACTTCTTCACTGAGACTTAAGTATTTTTAATTCATTTTCAGTTAAATTGTATTTAGAAGTTAACAGCTGTAATTGGCTCATTAAGAGATCTACTTTGCTAGAATTGTGATTATTTCTTTACTACGCTTTATCGCAACTTCTCTAGCTTTAAATTTAAAGCATTCCCATTTTTGAATTGGACTCATTTATTTTATTAAAAATATCTCTTGCAAGTAATTCTACACTTTCTTTAAATGTTTTATCATCCAATATAATGTTATTTAATTTCCAATAGCCCCTAATGCTTGCTTTTTCTTTAGAGCCCTTTAATCTAAGAGATATCATTTTATGGTCAGACAGTGGGGCATGAGAGTGAGAAATATCTGCAATAAACTGTAGCCCTTGAGATGACAATAACCACAGGTCAATTCTTGACTGAAAACACCTACTGGGGTTGCTCCATGTATAGTCTTTGGCACCAGGGTTCATAAATCTCCAAGCATCTGAAAGCAGAAGGTGGTCACTTATGATGTAGGTTTAAAACCTAACGATGACGTAGATCTTGAAGGCCATCGATCCATTTCATTAGTCGATTATTCAAAGTCTCCTCCGATGATAAAAATAGGTTCTTTGTACTTTCCTTTAAAGTTGACTGACTTTAAAGGAAAGTACAAAGAACCTATTAGAAGCTTAGAAAACATATCTTTGGCTTGAACTATCGTAGAAAAGGTTTCAGTCGTAGTCATCTGGACACTGTTTTCAGAATCAAGCCGTTTCGGCTCCAATCCGGAAGTCATTCTCAATTGAGAATGACTTTTCTACGATAGAACACTCCTGGACGAATGAGGGACTACACCGTCTTTGGCTTGAACTGTTCTATTTGGTCCAATGTTTGGTAAACATTGAAAATAATAAACAGAAGATTGTCCACCTTTAAGAACAAAATAATCCACCGTCCTTTTGAAACAATAGACTCTGTACGTCGCCATTAAATGTTGAGTAGCACTGCGACTCCAGCGGAATGATTTGAGTCATGACAAAAATAAATTGTATCTCCCCACTGTCACAGACACGCCAGGCTACACTACACCACACACACACCGCACTCCCTCACCCGAGTACTAATTCCCATCACCTGTCACCTATCACACACCTGCACCTAATCATTCACTCCACTCCCCTATAAAACACAATCTCTCATCACAGTCAGTGTCCGGTCTCGTTTGGATTAAGGACAGAACTCTTTATCCTGCCGCCACTACGCCACAGACTCACCTACGTCTCAGCAAAACGCCTACTCGTCTCCAGAGCCCCGATCCTGGTTCCAACCATCTCCAGTCTCCCGTGTGTGTTGCTCCAGATCCAGGTCCCGTGTGTCTCCACTCTCCAGTGTGTATCTACTCAACCCCAGAGCTCCTCGTCTCCCAGCTAAAGGACGGTAGCATTATCATCTTCACATTTCCGTTGTTTGCAATAAACTATCTCAGTCTCTTCACGGTGTCTCCGGTCTGTTCTGTCTATAACAGAAGACCGGACCCCACAACAGGATTGTAGCATGAGTGCCATGGATTCATTCCAGGAGCTGGTGGACATCCTGCGCCGTGGCCTCATCGCTCCACCATCAACCACATCCACCTCCGCCACTTCCGCTTCTGCTCCGGTCACACCAGCAGTTCCGCCCTGTACCAGTCCCATGGCCAAACCAGCACCCTTCTCTGGCTCGGCGGAGGACTGCAATGGTTTCATCTTGCAATGTTCCCTGGTCCTGGAGATGCAATCTTCCCTGTACCCCACTGAACGCTCCAAGGTAGCCTTTGTGATCTCCCAACTACAGGGATGAGCGTTACAGTGGGCCGAATCCATCTTGATGACATCCTGATTTACTCCCGGAACATGGCAGACCATCGCCAACACGTTGCGGAGGTCCTAGAATGCCTGAGAGACTATCACCTCTTCCTCAAGGCCGAAAAGTGTGAATTCCATCAGTACTCAGTGCAGTTCCTTGGCTATGTCATCAGTGGCAGTGGCATCCAGATGGATGAGGGGAACATGGAGGCCGTCCGGAGTTGGCCCACACCTACAACAATTAAGGAACTGCAACGATTCCTGGGGTTTGCTAACTTCTACTGTCGCTTCATACAAAACTATAGCATAATAGTCCATCCCCTGACAAGCCTTCTCCACAACAAGCCCAAGTCTCTGTCCTGGCCACCAGCCGCACTAGAAGCTTTCGACCTCCTCAAAAGGACCTTCACCAGCGCACCGCTCCTAACCCATCCAGATCCCGAGAAACCGTTTACGGTAGAGGTGGACGCCTCTACTACTGAGGTAGGAGCGGTGCTATCACAACTGCAGGGAACCCCGGCCAAACTCCACCCATGTGCTTTCTTTTCCCGGAAGCTTAGCCTGGCGGAGAGAAACTACGACATCGGCAACCGAGAATTGCTGGCCGTTAAGTTGGCATTGGAGGAATGGAGGCATTGGCTGGAGGGCGCCCAGCACCCCTTTACAGTGTTAACAGATCCTAAAAACCTAGAGTATCTCAAGAAAGCCAAACGTCTCAATCCTCGCCAGGTACGCTGGGCCCTGTTTTTCACAAATTCCAATTCAATATCTCATATCATCCCGGTTCCAAGAAGTCCAGAGCAGATGCGTTATCCCGTCTACACGCTCCCGAAGTCACCACTGAAAAGCCAGAACCCATTCTTCCCCAGCATGTGTTCATTAATCCCATTCAATGGTCGGAGGATTCTGTTCCCTCCTCCAATGCCTCCACCAACACTCCGCCGCGCTGTCCCCCTGGTCTTCAGTATGTTCCTAGAACCCAGCGCAACCAACTCATCCACACTTCTCACACCTCTCTGGGCACTGGTCACCCTGAGGCCAAAGAAACCCTCTCGCTGCTACGAGAACGCTTCTGATGGCCAAATATGGCTAAAGATGTGAGAAGGTATGTACAAGGTTGTCAAGAATGTGCCATGTCTAAGTCTCCATGTCATCTTCCCACAGGCAAACTGTGTCCCTTTCCGACGCTCAACAGACCCTGGTCACACCTAGGAGTAGACTTCATTATGGATCTCCCTCCATCTGACAACAACACCTGCATCTTCGTGGTCGTGGACCGGTTCTCAAAATCTTGTTGTCTTATTCCACTCCGAGGACTACCCACGGCCATGGAGACCGCTGAATGCCTCTTTAATCATGTCTTCAGGCATTATGGAATCCCGGAGGACATCGTTTCCGACAGAGGTCCACAATTCATCTCCCGGGTATGGAAAGCCTTCTTCTCCCTCCTAGGTGTGACCGTCAGCCTCTCCTCTGGTTACCATCCCCAAAGTAACGGCCAGACGGAGAGGAAGATTCAGGAGATTGGGCGCTTTTTACGTACCTTCTGCCATGGCCATCAGGACTCTTGGAATCAGTTCCTGGTCTGGGCCGAGTACGCCCAGAACTCTCTACGTCAACCTACTACTGGACTCACTCCCTTCCAGTGCATACTCGGTTACCAGCCCCCTCTCGTCTCATGGTCTGGGGAGCCCTCGGAGGTTCCCGCCGTGGACTACTGGTTCCGAGAAAGCGAGAGGGTCTGGGACGTGGCTCACCGTCAACTCAGAAGAGCACTCTGCAGGCGCAGGTTGACAGCCGACCGTAGGAGATCCACCACTCCTGAGTACCTACCCGGCCAAAAGGTCTGGCTATCCACCCACGACATCAAGATGCACTTGCCCTGCAGAAAGCTAAGTCCCAGATTCATTGGTCCCTTTACCATACTAGAACAAATAAATCCAGTCACTTACAAGCTCCAGTTACCTGTACAGTATAGGATACACCCTACCTTCCTCCCTACTTTTCATGTCTCACTACTCAAACCGTTTCATCCTTCTGTTCCCATCTACCAGGTCCATGAGATCTTGGACTCCCCACGCCGTGGTGGCATCCTGGAATACCTGGTGGACTGGGAGGGGTACGGTCCTGAGGAGAGGTCATGGGTCCCCCGACATGACATCCTCGATCCCTCTCTTCTAACAGAATTCCACGCTGGCCATCCAGATCGACCTGCCCCCCGAGGAAGAGGACGGCCGCTACCACGTCAGGGTCCCCGGTCCTCAGGAGCGGACCGTGAGGGGGGGGGCACTGTCACAGACACGCCAGGCTACACTACACCACACACACACCGCACTCCCTCACCCGAGTACTAATTCCCATCACCTCTGTCACCTATCACACACCTGCACCTAATCATTCACTCCACTCCCCTATAAAACACAATCTCTCATCACAGTCAGTGTCCGGTCTCGTTTAGATTAAGGACAGAACTCTTTATCCTGCCGCCACTATGCCACAGACTCACCTACGTCTCAGCAAAACGCCTACTCGTCTCCAGAGCCCCGATCCCGGTTCCAGCCATCTCCAGTCTCCTGTGTGTGTCACTCCAGATCCAGGTCCCGTGTGTCTCCACTCTCCAGTGTGTATCTACTCAACCCCAGAGCTCCTCGTCTCCCAGCTAAAGGACGGTAGCATTATCATCTTCACATTTCCGTTGTTTGCAATAAACTATCTCTTAGTCTCTTCACGGAGTCTCCGGTCTGTTCTGTCCGTAACACCCACTGTGTTTTCCAAAAATTTTCATCATCACTACATGAATGAGTTTCTTTTAAGAAAATAATATCTGTATTATCTGTAATATTTTAGTAATATCCCTCCGTTTTAAATTTGATTTAGCCTACAAATTAAAATTTCTAAATATGGTCCTCTGTCAAGTCACCAAAGCCCAGATGAATGAGACTTTGGGTTGATAAAAATATTGACACGCTCATCTAAATTGCTTTCAAATGTTACTGTGACTCACAGCAAAAACCTACGAGCAGCAGCGAGTGATTTATGGTCTTTTTTTGGCCCTGGGTCACACCTCTCAGGCTATAGAGCCTCCATGTAGAGGCTTCGCTATGCCCTCTGATTGGTGTCACGTTAGACGTGTAGACATGACAAAATAAAATGTAAAAAATATTTTTTACAAATAGTATTATTATGATCATCATCGAGATGACCTCCTTGATCCCATTTTAAATCGTGTGGATTTTTTTGCTGGAATTCAGAACATTTGCTTACAGTATAGAGTCTGTCTTGATAAACTCTTATAGTCTTTTGTTATGATGATCTCTTCAGGTCAGACACTTCCAAGGTATGAGTCATTATGAATGCCTCCTTAGATAGGCTTCTCAAAAAACGGTTTACCTTAAGGAGTGCTGTACAATTCAACTTGTTAAGTTCAGTTTGCTGTTAAGTTCTTTGGATCAGATATATTTGCAGGATACAGACAGTAAAAGGATATAGATTCAGTTTGTTTGTTTGACAGTGTCTGTTTCGAGAAGGTCATATACATTCAGCCTTAAACTACGTATTTCTTGACATTGCTGTGCGCTCTCTCAGCCCTGTGTAAGCATGTATGTAACTGATATGCATGCTGTGTCCAGGTGTGTGTGATTTCACGCATGAGAACATATCAGTTTGTTTTGGTGCATAAAGCCATATGGCTGTGCTGGCATGACATCTGTGTTGTATTATTATCAGTTCACATGCAATATGCATAGGGGGCTGTCTTGAGATGTATTTGTACAGTGTCTCTTACTACTTTTGCTTCACATGTAACTTTGATTTCCAGCTGCTGTGTATGTGTGCATGACTGTGCAGGGATGTGACTGACTTTTTTCATAGAATGTTCATTATGTGTCCATGTGTATGAATACAAACCTCCTCACATTAATTTAAGAATGAAATACATTCACAAAAAGAAAATAAGGATTTAAATGTTTGTATCAATCAATATTAAACACACATTCCATAATCTAAATGTAAAAGGGAAGAAGAGCCCCAATACCAAAAATTAAAACACAAGATTGAAGTTTCTGTCTCTCCCACAACGATTAACAGGTCCTTTTAAAACATCAACTAACACTAGATAATAACTAAATATATACTCATAACTAAATGTTTTGTGATGCAGTTATATATTTGTTTGAATCAGCAATGTTTGTAAACCATGTAGCAGGTCCACATTTCAAAATCATGAAAATCCTCTTGATTAACCTTGTAAATATTTATAGTCCAAAAACTTAAAGATTGGGCATTTAAATATGATTCACATGCATGTTAACATTTGCAAATTTTTTTCACTTTGTGCTGTATGAGGTATCTTCTCAGAGTAGATACATACACCAACACTAAGCACTTAAAACTTGTGATTCTTGTCATCATGTGTAGTCGTATTTGTAAATGTGAACTAACCTCCATCTGTGTCAGTGACGTAAGCCTCAGCCTGTTCAGGTACAGCTGTTCCTCCAGGGCCTCAGAGGGGAAGAAAAGTCCGCCCGGCAACGCGGCAGAAAAGCTGACATTCAGGATCCCTCCTGGCGCCGCGTCTAGGTCCGGCTGGATGTTGAAGATGAAAACATCCTCGACAGGCACAGAGAGCACCGCTGACACGCCCTCCAGGAAGTTACCCAGCAGTGGTGACAGAAAGTGCTCCTGGGACATGTTCTGGAGGCGGACGGTGACACTGCTTCCCAGCATATCCTCTGTGATGATGAGGACGCGGAGAACGCACTGGGCTGAAATCCTGTGGACGCCATCTGCAGAGTTAACGGAGAGCAGAGGGAAAAAGGTTAGGTGAATGAATAGATGTGCTAAAAAGGCATGGTATTTTTTTTTCACCATTGTTAGAAAAGATGAAGATGAAGATGATTAAAAAGAAAAATGGATACTCTGAAATCTACATTTGTTTATGAGACGGGAAGTTGGTTTCAAGTCTTGTCCATGTGACTGAACAAGCCACACACAGAGAGAGAGACAGAGAGATCACTGAATGCTCTCATGTAGAAAAATCACTCTCATCTCCCCCGTCTCCTCACATTGAGCTTTGGTTACAATTTCAACACAGCTTCGCAACAAAATTAGTTCATATGAATCACACTGAACCTCATAAACAGACCAATATCTGTTTCAACAACAGACACAAGACACGTTTCATCTGCAATGTGTAGAAACACAATCCAGTGCTGGGCTGTGTTGTATATTGTAAAGCAATTTGGTGCAACAAGCTAGCTAATAAGCTATAAAAGAATACAAATGCACATGACATGAGGAGGCAATTTTCTGCAGCGGCACTGAGGCGTTGTGAAGGTTAAACAGGGAAAATGATAAGACTGAGAGAATGAAAGAGTAAGAATACAATACATTAGGGGTCTTGATGCAAAAGGAGCATGGCAAGAGGTGGAAAGAATGAATGAGGGGAAGAAAGAAAAATAATGAAAGAAGCATGGCAGCGATGGACGGAGGGTGAGGGGTGAAAGAGACAGAGGGAGAACATTGACACAGGGAAGAACAGAGAGGCGACGGGGGTGAAGGAGAGCAAAAGAGGTTTATTAAAAACTGGAAAAAGCAAAGGAGATGTGGAGGAGGACAAAAGAGAAATGAGAAAGGGAACAAGGGATTAATAAAGAGAAAAGGAGCACTATAATTACGGTAACTCACAAATAGGAAATCAATAATAAGTTACTTTATTAAGTATTACTGTAAATAATTGATTATTGTAATGTTCACTTCTTTTCCTTTGCTAATACTGTAGTAAAATGTAATTTTAGAGGTTACTGAACTGATTAAATGGTTTGTCCAAATTAAATTAATCAATTGATTTCCCTCATTTACAATTTGTTACTCATTTGGTGTTGACATAAGACAGGAAGGAGGGAAGGAAGCAAAAAAAGGTATAAAAAAGAAAGACAAAATAATACGTCATTTGTAATTATTATTAAATGCTAGAGAAGGAATGAAATAAGAAACACTCATGAAAAAGAGCAAGACATAGACAGAAATATAAAGACAAAAAAATTGAGAGAAAAACCGAATAAATGGAGGAAAAGACAGAGAGAAAAGAGAAAGAGCTGTAGAGCGATGGGGGTTGGGTCGGGTGGCAGCTGGTTTGATTACTGGATTATGAGGAGCCTCACTCCCCACTGACCTCTAACACACATGCACACACACACTAAAAGCCAGAGCCCTTTGTAATAAATGAACAGCCAGAGGAAGAAGTGTCATCATGAGGGGACAGAGGAGAAAAACTCCCACCAAAAATCATCAGGGAACATTTTAATGGAATACGGAGAAATAGATGGATGAAAAGATAGATATATATAGATAGATAAAAAAGTGAGACTACAAGACTAAAAAGTAAACATAATTTAGCATGTCTGACTTTAAAATAACATACAGCATTAGGTGAAGTAATTAAATGTCACCTTGTCTTCTGGGGCTAAAAGCAGCTTTATTATCTGTCCTATGGATCACGATGCAAAGAAGCGGGCGACAGTAATTGACGCTGATCTCCCATTGTCATTTAAATGACACAGGAATCTATGAAAAGACCTGGGATAACCTAATCGAGTAAGACCCAATCACACACACACACACACACACTCTAATTCTGTATATTTACAAAAATACACTTGAGGACCATCATTGACAGTGCTACATGCACAATATATGCTTAACCCAAACCCTTTCCCTATTAGCCTAATTCTGATATTCTAACATTAAAGGACTAGTTAGACATTTTACGCTATACGTTCTTGTCGAGCGTTAGATGAGAAGATCAACACGTCTCACATTTATACGGTAAATATGAAGCTAGAGCCAGGAGATGATTAGCTTAGCTTAAAGACTATAAACAGGAAAAACTAGCTAGAAGCTAGCCTGACTGTCCAAAGTAAAAAAAAAAAGTCTATTAGCAACTCTAAAACTCACTAATTAACTAGTTATTTCTCATTTGTTTACTCTGTACAAAAACCAAAATGTAAAAATGACAGGGCACATAATTCCCAGTAAAACAACATTTTTACATACATGTCTATGCTAAGCTAAGCTAACTGTCTGCTGGCTCTAGCTTCATATTTAGCATACAGACATGAGCGCGGTAACGATCTTCTCATGTATATCTCAGCAAGAAAGCAAATAATAAAAAAGCTAATAATAATAAGTTAATAATAATAAGCATATTTTGAAATAAGCATATTTTCCAAAATGTCAAACTATTCCTTTAACACTAAATCCTCCAAGTCTTAACCCTCAAACAGTCCTTCGAAACAATGAGGATCCGACAAAATGTCCTCTCTCTTTCCAAAAACATCGGTTTTCACCAAGACAAGTACACACACACACGGGTTGTATTTTTTTAGCCTCGTGCAAACTGTGTGCTAACTGTTTTCTGATAAGAAAAAAAATAATAAAAATTTCCTCTGCCAAGCACACTGAATATGTTCCCGCTGAGTCAAAGGCTCCCAGGAATCCCCTTCGGTGGCACACAGGGGGGACAACAGTGCCATTCAAACAGGAATATTTGACAACTCAAAACATGAAACAGGCGAATAAAAAACTACTCTTTGCCACAGTTTGTAACTTCACTTTATCTGCCTTCAAAAAAGGTATTTTTGCCCCAAGCAGCTATTCAATTCTGACAGTAAACCTGGCACACACACACACACACACACACAGTAAAATATCTTCATTTGGCTTCCCTTCGTGGCTACAGTCCAGCTAATTTGGTCAGCCTGCATCAGCACAAGGCTCTTCACTCATCCCTCCACATATGAAGCCATTTGGAGGTTTGAAATAGAAAAGAAAAACAAGTCAAGCTAAATGGCCATTTAGGCCATTAGGACCACCAAACTCTGCCCACTTTCTGTCAGCCCAGGTCAATGACAAATCCACCTCGTTCTCTGAGGAGAACTACACATTTTACACAGGTACATGCCCTGACATGCTAATTACAGTTCTGCAAGGCAGGTTTTTACCTTTTTGTTCCAACTGAGGATTGTCTTACAGCATGAGAACCACGCAAGAAATCTGGTACCAACACTAAGCCTAATTATAATGTTTCCTGTCATGTAAAATTTTTAACAAAAAGGGCATTCACCCCTCTTATAGAAAATAACTCAAATGATCTATTAATGGAAATTGTCATATAGTCAGCAAATAAATTTATACTATGAATTGGCCACTTCAGAGCCAAATGAAATATATTTGAAGTCTCACCTAAAGATATTAGCCCCAAAATGCCTGATTTCATAAATATGGTTAAGTTCTGTATGAAGGAACAAAACATACCATGCTACCATACTATGCTTAATAACTAGAGAGAATCCAGTGTGTACAAGGACATAAGTCACCTACTATCCTTTTAATCCCTACCATAGTTTAGGACTCTAAAAGTGTGAATCATTTTGTCAGAATATTACATCTGTAAAATGGCTGATGTGTCATTTTGGATGGAAACCCTTCATATCCAGGAATAAATACAGAGGCATCTGATCTCAGTGGAGTATAAAGATATGGAGGAATTGTGGAATTACTTCTGAATCCTGGTGAGAGGCGAGTAAGGGTGATCTTGTCCATAACTTCCCAATAATCCAGGAAGTCATAACTAATGCATCACCCTCTCTCCTTGCCACTCTCCTTTTGCTTGCATGGAAACAATAAAACATTAATAACGTCCAAACTCAAACTCCCACAAATGGAAGGTTATTTTAGCTTCTTTAGCACCACGGGAAAACAAAGCATTTCGTAAATAACAACTCAGAGACGCTTCGGTGATCTTTCACAGCTCCTGTGGGCTTCTAGCCAACATCTTCCCCCTGGTGTGTCCGCACTTCAAAGAGGGAGGAGAGCTTGGGGCTGGTGTGCATAAAGCCTCTAAGAATAAACACACTGATCTGGAATCATCAGCAAGGTCCCGTGGATGCGTGAACATCAATGCGCTGAGAGAGAGAGAGAGAGAGAGAGAGAGAGAGAGAGAGAGAGAGGCTGGCCTCCAATCAGTGCTACGGCTCTAAGATGCTTTGTGGGTATACTGTTCCCGGCATTTCAAAGGGTTGAGGGAGTTCAGTGCTATCTCGCCGTGCCAGGTAGCCTGACTAATAAGCACACTCATAGCTTCTTGAATGTCAGAGCATCCCAAGCTCGCTTCCTGGAAATCCAGATGGAAATAGTCTGCAAAGTAGCATACAATAGAAGCCCACAGCTGGAGCTGAAAACAGCCACAGAAACATTTTTTAAAAGCTGCAGTACAGGGCAGGAGAATAATAATCTTTATTTATGTAGCACTTATCAAAACAAAGTTACAAAGTGCTTCACATAGCAAGCAAAGAACTCACAACATAAACAAATGTAACAGCAATAATAAAATAAAAATATTAAACAAAGCATAATTTAAAAAAAACTAGAATCAAATGAAATCAGGGAAGGCGGTGCGATAAAAGCACATTATAAGCACAGATTTAAAAGAAGCCACTGACTCAGCCTGACGTATTTCCTCGGGCAGGGAGTTCCAGAGTCTTGGGGCTCTTATTTCAAAAGCTCTGTCCCCCTTAGTCTTCAGCTGAGAGTCTGTGTGTCATCAGCATAACAGTGAAAAGAAACACCATGTCAGCGAATTATATTACCTAGTGGGAGCATGTAAAGAGAGAATAAAATTGGTCCCAAAATTGACCCTTGAGGTACCCCACACTTGACAGTAGCAAATGACGACCTATGGTTGTTAATGGACACACAGAATTTTCTGTCTGAAAGATAAGATTTGATCCAGTTCAGTACAGTGCCCGATATGCCCACCCAATTCCTCAATCTGTCCAATAAAATGCCATGATCGTGTCAAAAGCAGCACTCAAATCAAGCACTATGAGAATGGAACACATGCCAGCATCATTGGTCATTAAAAGGTCATTAGTGACTTTAAGAAGGGCAGTCTCTGTACTGTGATGCCGACAAAAATCAGATTGGAAGGTTTCAAAGATATAGTTATCTTTCACAGCAGCAACAAGTTGCTTAGCCACAATTATTTAAAAGTATTTTTGATATAAAAGGCAAATTTGAAATAGGTCGGTAATTTTCAAGAACCATATGGTCAAGCCCAGGCTTTTTTCTTTCTTTTTTTTGGAGTGGCTGAACACTAGCAAGTTTTGAAGTAGTCAGGGACATAGCCCAAGGATAGAGAGCTGTTAAAAACTGATAGCAACCAGGGCTCAATCGTTTCAATTAGATTAATTAAAAACTCTGTTGGCATTACATCCAGCTGACAAAAGGACACTTTCATGTGAGCTGCTAATTAAAAGATTTGGGTAATTGAAACCAGGATGAAGTGGCTGAGGGTAACTTGTACTGGGGACTCATCATTGAAAGTTGTACAGGCCAGTATATTGGCTCTGATAGACCTCACTTTCTCTATAAAGTAAGTTAAAGCATTTTCAGTCAGCATCACATTCAACATGAACATTTGGACAATGTGGATTTACTAGTTGATCAATAGTTTTGAATAAAAACCTGGGATTGTGCTGATTGTAAGTGTGTGTGACTGATCAGTTAGTTTCTTTGTACTGATGAGCAGTTGGCACCTGCCATCAGTGTATGAATGGGGTGAATGTGGTATGTAGTGTGAAGCGCTTTGAGTAGTCAGAAAGACTAGAAAGGCGCTATACAAGTACAGTCCATTTACCATTTAATGTCTGCTGACTGCTGTCACTGGGATGTAATCAAGACTCTGTTAAAAACATAAAATCCAAGTTTGCCGACAAAATTACATAATTTAAAACAAAAGTTAAAAAGTGCTAACCGAATCTTAACCAGGTTAAGATTCAGGTTAAGATGGGTCACAAGGGAGAGCCTTGGCATCATCCTTTGAGGAAAAAAGCAAGACAGGCACAGAGTAAAGCAACTAAAGGTCTGGAAATACTGCTCAGGTGGTTTGCAAAGGAAAAGTCTTTGATTTCAAAATTATGTAAGTAAAAAAGCTCTATCGCGGACAAAAATGCTTCATTATTTTGTCTAAAAACCTCACGAAACTCAGAGATGCTTTGAAATTAAAGGTTAACTGTCTAAAAAAAACACATTTGTGGTTTCATAGTAAAATGTTTAGGCGTTTAAGACAATAAATGACTGGGGCACTGCTTGATGTCCTGCTCTGGGACACATCAGTCACACAAATGGCTATTGAAAGACACACAAGCTGTGTCCCAATTTGCAGGTTTTGACTGTTTCACACTGTAAAACAACTAAATGAAGTATTAAAAAAGCCTAAAAAAAAGCTTGATTTTTGAATGTGCTGTTGATGTAACCTATTGTCCCACAGAGAGAAAGGAAACAGAGGAGCTACACACAAGTAGAAAAAAAAATAAACGCAGATGTTGGTTAGACAACTTGAAGAAGATAAAAACGCATAGTACATACCATAACCTATACAATTAGTGTCATATCCTGTTCTGCTTCTTAGTTTTGGTTTTCCTTAGTTTCATGTTTTCTATCGATGTTTCCTGTATTATATTGAAATATTCTCCTTCCCTCATGTGTCTTGTAGTTTTGTTTCCTGTCTTTGATTATTTGCCTTGTCCTGATTGGTTTCACTTTAGTCTCGTTTTCTCCCCTCACTTGAGTGTATTTAGTCTGTGTGTTTCTTTTGTTCAGTGCCGTGTATCATTCATTGTGGCTCTCTGTAGCTCAGCCTGTAAAGGCCATGACTGCTGGGGTTAGTGGTTCAAATCCCTACATTGTTAAGTCATTTACACATGGCATTGAGACTACCATTGGTACTATAAGGACTTGGGATTAAAAGGAAAAAAATGTATTACAACTAGCATGCAAAAACCAAAAACAGTAAAATTGGATTTAGACTGAACAAAAGATGTATGCTGCTACTCTGAAACATACTAAACTCTGTCATGGTGCCTTCAGCCAATTAGCTCACAGTCCATGTACCCACAATCACATGGGTTTAAATCCCATTTCACACTGTGTCACATCCCTTTGTTTGGCCTTTTCCTGTCTCTCCTCTGTGTTCACAATCCTCAAAGTCCTAATAAAATACATGAGCAAGTTGAATTTTCAAAATGCTGTGTAACAGAGTGTGTGCTGTGTAAGTTGCCAGCAGGTCAGGAAAATAAATAGGTACAGTAGCCGCTCAACAAACGCTACCCTTTTTAAACACACATAAACCATTTGAAGTTGTTAACGGAGCACACAAAGGGTTGTCTGATGTACAGTGACCTAAAAGTAATGACTGCAACTGCCTGAGAGAGTGAAAGTATGAAAAGCCAAAGTGGCACTTATACAAATAAGTGAATAAATGGATAGCTGCAGAGGCAGGCCATACATTAATGCCTGGGAAAAAAACACAAGTATTAACAATCTAACATACACACACACACACACACACACACACAGCCCAGGCGCTGGCTTGACAGCTGATTTGTGCGCTCGGTTTGTTTTTTAAAGCCTTTCTACCCCTGAGGTCTGAGCACTCATTATACTCAGTGCAAAGTAGAACAAAATAAAAAAAAGCAGCACACACAGCAGCTCCAGCAACATAATTCTTTAAACCACCATTTTACAACAGAAGCACTAATCCTTTACATTAAACCAGATACAGTTATATTGAGAACACAAAAAGCCCTCTCATATGTAAAGACTCACTTTTAGCCCATATCACATTTAAACACACACTCATATCTATTATTCTTATAAGCAAATCCACAGCGTAACACAAATCCACACACTCTTCTGTGACATGCAGACGTGACATTGGTTAGCAGCTGTTTACAGCAGTAGCCATCATCCCCCATCTTCATATTGTGGTACTGTGGTTAGTCTTTTCTCTCAAATATACAACCACACAGACATTATGTTTGTGTGGGGGGAAAAAAGCAGAACACTTTTTGTCCACAGGCAATGTAAACAGGGCTCCACCTTATCTGCAGTGAGACATTGTTGTTTTTGAGTTAAATAATTTGGTGTTTTGGAGCATAACACTGTGGGCTGAACACCCTCTTTTGTTTGGGAATTGTTGGGTCTGTTAATAATATTATAAAGAGTACGACGGTCTAGACCTTCTCTATATGAAAAGTGTCCTGAGATCACTTCTGCTATGATTTAGCGCAATGTAAATAAATTGAATGAAAAATTGAATGAATGTAAATCATTGCAGTAACTCCAGCACCTGAGGCTGGGTGTGTCTGTTTGTAGCAGCTTTCATCAAGAGTGCCTAGCTACAGACAAAATGGCCAACCTCCACAAGAGGCACCTCCACAGTTGACAGGAATTCACATTACCTCAACAGCGGAAGTTGATCTTCTTTGTGTCGTTTTTGCATGAACATGGAGCTGAGCTAAACTCCATGGAGCTGAGCTAAATAGTATTTAGTCCACTTGTGGCAGGAAAGGCAAGAAGGCGGCTGGGCCTTACTGTACAAAAACACAACTTTATAACTTTATTCACTTATTTTGGTGGAACTAGCGATATGGGGCACTGAATTGTACAGTTAATCAGACCACAAATGAAACAAGAATTAGGTTGGAAAAACGATAGACATTGGAGCTAAGCGTTTCTGGGGGCGGGCCTCACTGATTAACTTTACAACTAACTAACTGTACAAAAACACAACAACTTTAGTCACTGATTTTGGTGAAACTGGATCATATTTTATGGAGAAAATATTTTCTGATTTTCCCTCTGATGTCCTCCAGCTGCTCTGCCTCAACTCTTGAGTTTCCTGATGGACAGATACCATCAGCATAGCTCAGGTAGCTGTGCGGTCAGGTAGCGGTCCATTGCCCGCTAGCTCAGCTCCAGTTCTGGTGCCCATACTGGTACCGCTCCGCGCCAGCATTCCCCTATAGGGTTCCCCTATCAGCCTAGATTTGAAGGTATCAACAGAGCTTGCCTCCCGAATGTGCAGTGGTAGATTATTCCAGAGAAGTGGAGCTCAGTGGGCAAGGGCTCGACCGCCAGAAGAGTTCTTATTAAATCAAGAAATAGTTAGGTAACCAGCATCAAGGGGACGTAAAGGACATGATGGAGTATATGGAGAAATAAGGCTGGACATATATGAGGGAGCCAGTCCATTTAAAGCCTTATAGGTAAGAAGGAGGATTTTTGCAATTAGCTCATGTGTGAACTGGTTTGGGCTATTTAACAAAGGTGGAAGAAATCACTTTGTGTTATATACTTGATGTGTGGCTCAAATATGAGAGTGATCGAATACTATTATGAGATTCTTAACTGTATGGGTCTGAGAAATTGTGCAGCCATCAAGGTTAATGGAATTTGAATCTTGCTGAAAACCAGAAAATATTTTCTCCATAAAATATGATCCAGTTTCACCAAAATTAGTGAATAAAGTTGTTGTGTTTTTGTACGGTATTCGGTGAGGCCCGGCCGCTTTCTCGTCTTTTCTATTTTCTGCGACAAGTGGACTACGGACATGCGCAATGCAGATGTTCACGCAAAAACGACACGAACAAGACCAACTTCCACTGCTGAGATCATGTTAAGTACGTAACAAAAGTTACGTGATGTTAAACACGTGATTAATGTTGTGAAACGGTCGCAGTTTGCTTAGGTTTAGGCAACAAAACTACTTGGTTAGGTTTAGGCAACAAGACACTTTGTTGCTCTTTATACTGCTCTAGTCATAATTACTACGGCCACAAGAGGTCACTGCCTAACAATAAACGTAAATATGGGTCGTAATAAGCTGCTTCCATAGGCTACCTATACAATCGTTTTTCTAGTGAGGACAGGCTACAAAAAGGCCTCTTGTGATGCTAACTTGTGTATGCACACGAGAGAAACACACCGAGAGAGAATGCACACTTCTGAATAATGTTTTAGTTACAATTATTAATGTTCACAACATAGATGGATGAAAATTGTGGAAACCATGCTTAAAATGGCAAAGCTTTAAAAAGAAACTGCAAAATTAATCTTTCATTTGTGATTGAATTCTGGCTAAATTTGCCACCACTGCAAAATGAGACTGTCTTAAGACATCAACAAAACTGATATTTTGTTTCTTGCAATATAGCTCCCACCAGTAGCAGCAATAAGCACAACTGGGGGTAGGTATCTCCATCAAGAGCATGTGAAGAGATCTTGTCATAATAGAACTCTCAGGACACCATTGTTTCCACATTGGAGGTCATCAAGGGCCAAAAAGTTTGGACCCAATTTGAAACAGACCCACAGGAAAGAAAAGAAACAAGACCAAAAAGGTACCCAACCAGAGGATAATTAGACCTGTCCCAAAATGTGGTCGACCCGAGCAGACTCAAAGAGACAGAGAGAACATCAACACTGGCAGCAGTACTACACAGTTCACACTCTCTGTGTAAAATTATAATAAAAGAAATCTGCTGTGGTGATTATGATGCACCATGTGATCAAAGCTGATAGTGAGTCCAGATTAATGGCAAGGAATATCCATTTAACTTCAAATTATCAACAACACATTGTGATAAACGCATCACAATTTATTTAACTCATTTACTAGTTTATCATGACCTCCTGACTTCAAATACCTTGTAGAACTAAAATTGTTACGTGTTATTTCCCATTTATGAGTTGACGAGCATTGCCTGTATGATCCATTGAGGGATGCCGAGGGCTGCAAGCTGAATTTCTCCACAGGGATGGGACAGGCTTTGTCAATAATTTAGAGGGTCTACCCACTGATTTGTACATGTCAAATCAATCTGATTTACTTGAACAGCGTATTCTTGCTTTTTAGTGTTGCAATGCATTACAGCCTTAAAAGCAATCTGACAGACTTCAATGGACTAATCCAGCCCGGTGTCTCACAGTTAAAATGCAGGATTACTGTCCAGCTTCTCTCTTTGCAGTGATCTTGTTTCTTTACAGTAATCATGTTAATGTTGTAAAGCTAATGTGGTAATGATTTGTTGATGATACAATGCTAAACATAGCATGTTGATGACCTTTCCTCATTTTCCATGCATTGTGCCTCTCACTCCTCCCTGGTGGCTGATTTCTACTGAACCCATTTTCATTTAGCCTCAGACCAGCACAAACAAATCATTAAGATGCTATTTATGAACACTTATATTTCCATTTGCCATTCAGCCTTTGCCTCTTTGATGTCTGAAAGGTTAGGAGACCTGGCCTTTGGGTAATAAACTCTGTTTGTATGTCTTTGGAGTCTGTGATGCACTTGAGGTTCTAATATGTTTTGTACCTCTTTTTTTTCTTTAAATGACTGTGAAGCAATTGTTACTAGCATGCTAAAAATAAGCTTTGCTTGTGGAAAAAGTTTTGCTGGGACTTGACCAAATGCCCTCAGGCACTAGGCTGTTATAATTAATTAAATATTTTGTTTTTAAAGGGTTAAAAAAGACAAAGACATAGTTTTATTAAAATGTAAATCGTGTCCTGGTGTCTTAATGCCTTATGTGTGTCGCAGAAACAGTTTTTCTCCTCATTTGTTGTCTTTTTACCCTGTATTTGGTATCTCGTCCAGCCATGTGAATTACAGACTACTAATTGGAAACAAAATCTAATGGATAAATGTCAGCCTTCCTAATTAAAGAAACAGACAAAGTACAAAAACATCCTGCAAGGTGCTAGAGCGTAGTAAAGGCAGACAGAGGGGAAAAAATGATACATACATTTTCTCCATGTTTGTGACATTTAATAAATCACCACTTTTTTATCACAAACATTAATTATAGTATTCCAGCCCATCTTAAAGGTAGTTTGTAATGAAATGAAAGAGTTTGAACATTTCATTTGAACTTTTCCCTGAGTTTAATGCATTATGCAGACTGAATATGCTATCAGAACAGATACCATATTCAGCCTACATAATACAACTGTGATATGTACAGCAAGTTTTATGCCTTTCTCTGTCAGGCTACAGAAGAGCAGTGTGGAGAACTTTGTTGTTGTGCTCCCTAGGGAACTATGGAGTCATAAGTTAGAAACTGGTTTTTGATTATTTAAAAACTGCATGGGTCTGCTTTGACAGTCTGTAAAGTAAAACTGTACATGAGCAAAAATCCTCAACCATGAAACTTACTGGAGCAAATCTCAAATATTTTGAGGTAGGAGTATCAATTCACCATTACAAAAGGTTTCACTATCACTATTTGTTTCCATTATAAGGAGGTAGTATTATGTGAAGGTTTTAAGTGGATACATTTCCATGTCTACTCGACTAAGAATGTAGGTGAGAGAAAAAAAAGGTTTGAGAAGCAGATTTCAGGAGCAGAGGCTTCCCAGACCAACTGCAAATGTCTCAGCAGGGAACATGAATTTGTTATGCTCTCAACTCCCTGAAAACTTCTGTCAAAGTATTCACTCATGGCAGCCCACTATGCCTGAATTTTCATTGTCACGGCATTCCCCTGTGCATAATGTTGCCTTATTTATCACTATTTCCCAGAAGTCATCCTGTCACTCAAGCCACATTGTTATCCCAGAAAAAGGGACATATCAAATGGACTTTGTACAGGGCAGTTGCCAGATGAGAAAAAGTGCAAATCTAACAAATCCTGTATAAATGAAAGAGAACAGTCACCTTATCAGTACGTCTGACTGTCACTCTGTTTCCTCTCTTTAAGTCTCAGAGAGAAATACATTGTTAATTCTTTTATCCATCTGCATAAAATAACAGAAGCCGAATTTACTTAAGCCGTGGAGACAGGCCACTTTCCTTTTAAAATAAGCCTTGAATTGTCATACACTTAACTATGTGACGTGTTATAATGTCAGACACACATGGCTCGCCAACACATCCACTACCTAATATCTCTGGCCTTCTGTGAGCTAAAAACCACTGCAGAATATCAGATTAATGCCCCTACAAAGAAAGCTTTAAACAGACACTGGATCTCTGTCAGAAACACTGGTTACACTACATAAAACAAACCAGTTGTTGTTCAATATCTGCTATTACAACAAAGATAGCTGCTAAAAGCTTAAAAATATGCAGTTATGAAAGAGGACAAATACTAGTCAATGCAATAACCTAATTCGGTCACAATTTTGGTCATGGTTACAGGACTCTAAAGCTAGCTTTATGCTCGACACAGTGTGCCTGGCGTACACCAAAAATTACGTCATCATGTCTCTTGCACCAAGAGCAAAGGCTCCGCAAGTCGTCATGGCACGTGGCCGTGCACCTCTGAATTTTTGTGGCTAGACGTCCACTGCGTGCCCCGTGCTTTCCATTTCATCATTCACAATGAGGACTCTCAGTTTGGAGCAGTAGTTGCAGATATGCTGGATCAAGTAAACCTGGAGCAAAGAGAGGTTAAATTTAAAATACCAGGTGCTATTTGAGGCGGTGAGGGGCTTCCCAAAACAGTCATAAATAAAAAAACAGCTGTGCTTTTTTATATAGTTTTGTTTTTAGTTTGGATTTACAACACGTGTGTCAACAATCTTAAAAATAGTGTAAATAAAACGTTTTTATTTTCAGTGTTTGTGTCTGTGGCTTATCTCTCACAATGCACATATTCTATATTTGCACACTAATTTTTTCAAACAATGTACTGCTCTCAATGCGACGCAGCAGCTCATCAAAACAGGACGCAGACATATGGAAGTAGCTGAAGTGCATTCCTTCATCGATAGCACGCATCTGCCTCACACAGCTATATGGACAGACCATCTCCTCTTGCCAGATTTTTTAAGCTTGTAGAGTGCTAACCATGGTGCAATGGCCTGTAAAATGTCTGTATAAATTAATTTGCATTATTACCACTGGTTAAAACATCTCTAACTCTAGCTGCGGCAGGCTCTCCAATCTGACTAGTCAAAAAATCAATACAGAGCAAGAGGGGGACAAGTGGTAAACACACACACACACACACAAAGTTTTTCAAAGGGCTATTATATAAAACCACTTTGTTTTGGTGGTGAAACTAAGCCTGTGGGGCTTCCTGGGGGTTCAGAGGGCATACCATGTTTTCATCACAACATGACACTAAAACTGGTTCATGACATTTACTGTTCAGTACTCTTCTTTTCTTATGTCTTTGTTTTGAAATGTGTACTTCTCTTTCTTCACTGTAGACAATAAATGCATGCAATAGAAAGGCAGTAGACTGATGGTAGGAATTAATAAATGATGGTTTCTAACCTTGTTCTAACCAACAACAGCAATACAAGTGTATTCATGGTGCACTGACCTTTTGTCACAGTTAGCAACAACATATTGTAAACCAGTGTGTAAATGTATTGGTGATGTGTCTTCATTCTCAACACCATCTAAACTCCCAGAATCCCCAGGACGCAAAGAAGCCATTAAACTCAAATCAGCATGGAGAATACTGATGCCCAAATTTGGGTTTGGCTTATCGGATGTATTAACTGATTGGCAGAATGCTCACTCTTCTATATCATTGACACATGCATATAAGCACCGTCATGTGACACATTTACAAAAAACTAATTATAGGGGTGAAGGGGGCTACAACTTTAATTTCATTCTGCAGACTTGTATAATGACATATAAATATACCTTGTACCTTGTAAGCACATATGGGTGTAGCATGCTAACTTGCTAACATAAGTCATTTCTGGCCATTTAAATATCCTGTCATCATTTACATCATTAATGAAATAACCATTAATGCTGGTCATTGGTCCAAAGTGCCAAACAAGAAGTTAGAGCTTCCAATAGCGTTTACAGTAGAAGGAACTCAGACTGTAACATTTTGAGAAGAGTACGGTTTTGTTCATTGTTTCAGGGAGTAGTGTTTTTTAAGTACCCTAAACAACTTGTATTGTTAATATTTCTGTGTTGGGACAGTTACAATAATGCTTAGAAAGTGTTATTATTGTCTTCACAGTGAAATGTTTGATTATCTTCATTGATTATGCCCTACCTTTTGGTTTTTCTGGAGGAGGAGCTTCCTGTTTAAAAGCAAGGGGTAGAGGCTCCTCAGGATTAGTTCATTGTTGGAGTGGAGCGGGTTCATGGTGGGAGTGGATCTGGTTCATGGTGGGAGTAGGAGTGGGAGTGGGAGTGGATCTGGTTCATGGTGGGAGTAGGAGTGGGAGTGGATCTGGTTCATGGTAGGAGTAGGAGTGGGAGTGGGAGTGGATCTGGATCACGGTGGGAGTAGGAGTGGGAGTGGATCTGGTTCATGGTGGGAGTAGGAGTGGGAGTAGATCTGGTTCATGGTAGGAGTAGGAGTGGGAGTGGGAGTGGATCTGGATCACGGTGGGAGTAGGAGTGGGAGTGGATCTGGTTCATGGTGGGAGTGGGAGTGGATCTGGTTCATGGTGGGAGTAGGAGTGGGAGTAGGAGTGGAGCTGGTTCAGTTCAGGTGCAGACCTGCTGTAAGCTTATTGCTAGCTGCCCAACAGCCATGGGCCTAACCTAACTTTTCTTTGTTGACTGATGAATTTCCTTATGTCTTTTGAAAAGTCTTCAAGTTTATCTATTGTGTATATAGTTTTGTATTTCACAACCTCACCAAAACCAGACTGAACTTCTTTATGTAAAATACAAATAAAACATACACCAGGTGAAAATTACTCCGGCCTCTGTGTGTTCTCCTTCCATCACTCGGCCAATCCTTACAGCTCCGCTAATTCATATTTTTATATTAATAATGAATGTGATGAAAGTACTGTGTAATGTGAATGGCGTCGCTCACAGTGACAAATCCACAAAACTGCAGTTCTATGGAGCTTTTTAGCCTCTTTTAGTTTATTGTTTCATTTCTACAGCACATTTACTGTTTGGTTCAGTCTCAGTGCTCTCATCAACCTTGTTTCCAGCAGTAGCCGACAGCTGTTTTCAACAAAAAAAGCTCTGATAAACCCACTGTACACTACCTGCCCAGCAACAAAAAGCACATTTCGATGATATTTTTTATCAATACACAGCACAGTTAGGCTACTGATATTTCAGGTGTTGCAAATTAGCATTAAACTAATAGGATCTGTAGCAGTGTTGGCAATGGTGATTTAGCTACTGCCAAAGAAAAATCCCTTTTGTGAGGGATGGTATCTCATGTATTTTTCAAACACCAAACACAAGATTGAGACAAATGTCTTGACAGCAAATATGTTTTTCTTTTAAACTACTTTTGCATTCACTGCCAATAGGCCTTTTTCACAGCAGACATTTTGACTTGTCATAATAGGTAAAGCACAGGTGTTACTAATAACATTAACAATGGCTCTGTACTATTCAAGTGTCCCAGTAAGTCATGACAGTATTGCAGTGAGCCAGAGTGCACAATACCAGGACTCTGAAAGTGAAGCAGCTAAATGGAGTTCAGCCATCATTAATTTTATTAATTACACCAGTGCTTTTCCTACTGTCACATGTCAAAATGTCTGCTGTTAAAGAGGCAGATTAAACAAACACACCACAGAGTCTTTGTCTCAACCTACATCTACCCAGGAAAGTCTAGTTAGGCACATGTTTTCTTTTCCAGCATAGTCCTGCTCAACATTCAAACAGCTACACACATTCACAACTGGGAGATGGCCAGTACAACTGGGAGTTTGCTGGCCACAGGAGCAGTTGGGGGTTACTTTTCTAAAGGGTACCTTAAGCTGATGCTGTTCAGGGTGCCAAGCTAAAATTATTATTTTTTCATAACTTTTTTTGACCAAATTACCCTAAAGCCAGTATCATGTGCATAAATGTAAATATGTGTGTACTTAAACTGCTGGCAACACAAGCATGAATGCAGCATTTAATCTCTATGCACTACAAATATGGGACTTATCATGAGAATCAATAGTTTATAGAACTAACTGTCATATGGAGAATGTGAGAGAAAGAAGAGATAGAGTAGGAGAGAGGAATAGAAATGGGAGACAAAGAGATAATGTGAGAGAAGAAAGTGTGAAAGACTGAGGAAGTAAGAAAGCAAGACATGCAGAAAAAGACAGCAGTGTAGTTCCAGCATTCTCTGGCAGACATAGATATTATTCATTGAAAAGACATATTCACACACTCAAGTGCAATGCTTTGAGCCACCTGAGTGTACACACACACACAAGCGCACAGGACTACTATGTGCAAACACAAATTATGCACAAGCAAGTACACACAGAAAAATCTCTCTGCTACAAGAAAACACTGTTCAAACACACACATACATAAAAAAATCAGGCACGCACATGCCTGCGGAAACACACATAAATACACAACACATTCAGGCACTTGAGTACACACACAGACACACACAAGAAGAGGAAATACGGAGAGAAGAAAGCAAAAAGGAGGAAGGAGGACCAGAGTTGAAAATAATATGCCATGGAAGAGAAACAGCCCATGAGAGTTGTGAGAGGATTACAGAGAAGTATTGGGGGAAAGAGAATAGTTGGAGGAGAAAAGGAAGAAAAATAATAAACAGGGTGAAGACTGAGGAGATGGAGAGAAGGAAAAGAGAGAGGACTAAAGGAGGGGAAAAGCAAAAGAAGCAAATGGAAAGAAGGATGATGAAAAAGAAGAGAGAGTAATGCAAGTAATAAAAATGAGAAGAATTCATCCATCCATCCATTCAAGGACAGGTAGAATAAAGGAGAGGAAGAAAGTGATGGGTAGAGGAGGGATGGGTAGTCACAGATAACACACAGCGCACAATGAAAGCGACAGCTTTGCTCCAAGCCTGAGTCTGGCTGTTTCATTATAATCTCATAACTGTCTAATCCTGGGCAGAGAGAGAGAGAGAGAGAGAGAGAGAGAGAGAGAGAGAGAGAGAGTGTGTGAGAGAGAGAGAGAGAGAGAGAGAGAGAGAGAGAGAGAGTTGTGAATGACCTACACACACCATAATACACATAAAAAAAGTTGTAGTGTTTAGTTTTCACTTTTTGTATTTTAACTGCAAGTCTACAATTTGTTATTATTATTATTACCATTTTACTTATCTGTATATATTTTAATATCACAAGTCTTCTATTTATGTATGTTTTTATTTTACACATGCTTTGGCAATGTTAACATCTGTTTCCCATGCCAATAAAGCCCAATTGAATTGAATTGAAGTGAATTCAGAGACAGAGAGAAAAAGAGAGAAAATTGGAAATGAATCTACACGTCTGGTGTATGATATTTAACTCTCTTTAACATTTAAGCTCACTCATTTACTCGTTAAATTGCTAATTCATTCAGTCACTCATTCACTATCTGACTCTTACAGTAAACTCACTGACTCACTTGTTCACTTACTCATTTACTCAGTCACTTTCTCTCTCATTTACTCAATCATTCTCTTACTCATTCCATCACTTGCTTACCCACTCACCCATGCACTCATTTACTCAGTCTCTTTCTCTTTTATCCACTCATCCACTCAATCGTTCACTTATTCATATTCTCAGTCACTTTCTCTTTCATTCAGTTACTCATTTACTCACTCTCTTGATAACTCTCACTCACTCACTTGGACACTCACTTAAATGCAGTTTACTCAGTCACAAACTTAATCACTTGGTCATTCACTCAATAATTTGTTTACACACTCACTCACTCACTCACTCACTCACTCACTCATTTGGTCACTGACATGCTTCACTCCCTCAATGAATACCTCACCCAATCATTCACTTCTTCCTACAATCATTTTCTCTCTCATTCACTCAATAAATGACTCACTCACTACCTCACTCATTTTTTTTTGCTCACTTCATGGGTCCTTCACTCATTCACACAGTCCTTTCCTCATTTACTCACTCACTCACTAATCCAAAATGACACCAAAATGAATATGTATAAGCCTGCATCGTCACCAGTGAGGTTAGTAAAGCTGCATAAATAGGGTAGCAGGTTACCCACACTCCCAAGCCAGCGCTCCTCCATTAAAGCTTTCTGACAGAATATAAACACAGCACTAACCAGGCCTTCAAAGCAACAATGCTGCTATTTTTCCTTCTTCAGTTTCAAAGGCTTTGATCATTGACTGCAAAGACGTCTGTAAAGCTTTTAGGAAGCCTTTATCTTAAACCCAAAGCCTGGAAATGCAAACAAATAAAACCATACATCTAAAAACAAATTAAAATAAAATTGACTTTAATTAAAAAAGTCAAGATACTATTTCTCATCAATATATCCATTGGATGGCAATAAAATAGATGATTATATTCTTGTAGACATAGCCCCAAAACATCTTAAAATATAAATTCAACATAGAGCCAAGAAATATTATAAACCTTATTTCTCAGTGTGTGACATGATCAACACAATGGATGATCAACAAGCATGTCAGTTAAGAAAAATCCTGGAATATCAAAATGTGTTTCTCTCCATACTAATAGCCCATGGGTTTACGCTTAAGATTGACACCTCACTGTCCTATTTCATCAGGAAATATATCACATTAAAAAAGTATTGATACCATTTTGTGGAATATTTAACAGCAAGTGACAGCAATTGGCCCTGCCAGTTGGAATTGTGTGCTTCCTTACAAAATTGCTATGGAAACTTGGATGTCACTTTGCCCAGATCACCTGTTAATCAAACAGGTTTGGGTTGTATCAGTCACTGCTCATAACTACACAACTCGTTTTCCACCGACAACATTGTCATTGACATGCCTAAAATAAATTACCTGCTTTACACCAGTTGCTTGCAACAGCTTATCTCATAAACTGGCGACATGCTGACTGATTTGAAATTTGATATGAAAAACCTACTGATAGTTACCATCAGTTTTCTCACATTGATAGAAAGGTCTTAAATATTTATTAAATCTGTTTCTTCTCACACACATTTTCTCCCTTCCATGTCATGTTTTCTCACACAAAATCCACACAAATCATCACATATCCTTTTCTCATACTCACCTCTTCCACACTTTGAAACTCTGCTTAGCCAACTAGCATCAATCTCCTGATTGTTTACCTCACATGCTTTCAGGTAAATCTAACTTGAGTAGCAGCTCTGTCTTTGTCCATATTGCTCTCACAGACACATGCACACACAATTTCTACTAAGAGCCTTATCCTTAAGGGACTCAGTTTCATGTAGCAAATGTCTGAGAAACAGGAAACAAATCTAATTGTGTTTCATGAAAGGTAGTAGCAATGCCCAGAGCTCAACCAAACGTCATCCATTCTTATCACACCCCTTTCTCACTCACACTCAAACCTGTAGAGTCTGAGTCCTTATCTTCATAGTATTTGTTACAGTGAATAAAGCTACAGGGAAATCTAAACTGACTACACACACACACACACACACACATACATATGTGTCCTTTCCTCCTATTTTTCCCTTCACGGTCTCTTACCTGTGACGGTGATCAGCATGGGAGCCACCAGCGGCCTGTTGTTATCCAGTTTTCGGCTCAGTCGGATCTCTCCACTGGTGTGATTCAAGAGCAGCAGGTGAAGTTCATTCCCTCTGTCAATGGTGTAGTACAGCCTGTCTGACACATCAGGATCGTGGGCGGGTACTCTCCCAATTACCCCGCTGGGGAAACTGTTGGAGCGATTGGACACAAAGTTGTTGAAAATTATTTGGAAGTCCTGTAGAGTGGGCCGGTTGTCGTTCTGGTCCACCAATCGGATTCTGACAGTGGCCCGGCTGACTAGAGGTGCTGAGGTGGCCTGGACTACAATGACATACTCATTGCGGGCCTCATAGTCAAGATCAATGAGTGAGGTGAGCTCCCCTGAAAAGATGTCCATCTGGAAGATCTCAGGAATGTTGCCCTCCACGATTTGGTACATGATCTGAGCATTGGCGCCTTCATCCGGGTCAGTAGCCGTGATCTGGGCTACCACAGAGCCCACAGCACTATTCTCCTTCACTAGAACCTCAAAGTCATCAGCAGGGAAGACAGGGGCATTATCATTCACATCTAGGACTGTCACCTGGATGTGGACGGGGGTTCGCTGAGGGGGCACGCCACGATCTACAGCATAAGCTGTGAGCTCATAGAATGGCACACTTTCACGGTCCAAACGGCGAACAGTTCGGACAATGCCAGATGTAGGTTCAATGGTAAAGTCTCCATCCCCGTCCTCACCATTTTGGAAGGTGTACTGAACACGACCATTGGCGTGTGCATCACGGTCAGTGGCTGAGATTTGAAGGACACTGGTGAAAGGAGGGGCGTCTTCGCTCACTGTTCCCTGATATCTGGGGCTGAGGAACTGAGGTGCATTATCGTTCACATCATTCACATTCACCTCAACATATGTAGTGTCTGACTTTTGTGGTATGCCGTTATCTTTAGCTGTTATAGCCAAAGTGTAAGTCATCTGGTCCTCATAGTCAAGCTCTGCCTGGAGTGTAATAGCCCCTGTGGCAGTGTCGATGCGGAATTGCGGGATATTGTCTTCGAGGAAGTATGTGATTCGAGCATTTTCACCAACATCATCATCTGTGGCACTGATCACAACTACAGTGCTTCCAGGTGGTCGGTCCTCATTCACACTAACAGAGTAGTGGGCACTCTGAAATACAGGCCGATGTGTGTTGGCATCTGTGATGTTGATGTGCACCTGACAGGTGTCATGGAGTGTGCGGTCTGAGGCAGTGACTGTTAGAACATAACGCCGCTCCTGTTTGTAGTCCAATGGGAGGGCTAACGAGAGAAGTCCAGCCCCTCCTGCTGTGCTGATGGCAAAGCGGTTTCTGGTGTTTCCTCCTGTAATCTGATAGGTCACTGCACTGTTGACATCACGGTCCACAGCTGTGACAGTCACAACACTGGTACCAACCACCGCGTCCTCATTCAGGCGAGCATAGTACTCCTTTTGGAGGAACTCAGGGCGGTTATCATTAACATCCATCACCGTAATTGTAACACTCGCTGTAGCAGAAAGAGGTGGCATGCCATAATCCCTAGCCTCCACCCCAAAGAAATAGTGCTCTACAGATTCTCGGTCAAGAATGGAGCTCACAGTGACCCAGCCTGTTGCAGAATTGATAATGAATGGCGTGTCAGAGCTGGTGCCAGTTAACCTGTACTCCAGGCGGGCATTATCACCAGAATCGGTATCAATGGCCTGTATGTGGAGGATGGAACTACCAACTGGAGCACTCTCAAGTACAGATGCCTGGAAAGGTGTGGAGACAAAGATCGGTGGGTTGTCATTGACATCCGTCACCTGTACACTGACAATACCAGTGTTGTTGGAGAGAGGTGGCCGGCCATTGTCCTGTGCACGAACACGGAGTGTATACTCCCGTTCGGCCTCAAAGTCTAGTGGTGCCACAACTTGGATCTCCCCAGTAACACTGTCAATAGAAAACTGTCCACGGCTGTTACCACTGATGATATTATAGTGAACGGCAGCGTTACTGTCCTTGTCCTGGTCTGTGGCACTCACACGGAGGATTTCAGAGTGAGGCCGTACATCCTCCTTCACTGCTACCACATAGCGCTTTTCACTGAACTGTGGCACATTGTCATTTTCGTCCAAAACAGTGATGAAAACTTTAACAGTGGCAGAGCGTGGCCCTGGTTCCTTCCCCTGGTCACTGGCCTCCACCTGGAGAGTGTAGTGCTCGTTTGTTTCCCGGTCCACTGCTCCACGGGTTGTAATGAGGCCAGAGCGTGGGTCAATCTCAAAGGCTGCTCGTGCCATTGCAGCCGTGTCACCGACAAAGCGGTAACGGATATTGGCATTGGATGGGGAGTCTAAGTCTGTCGCTCTCAGCTGTAAGATGGGATACCCCTCCTCTACGTTCTCCCTAATTGTTTCCCTGTACTCTGTCTGCTCAAATATGGGAGAATGATCATTCCGGTCTGAAACAGTAATGGCTACCATTGTAGTGCCAGAGAGGCGAGAGGAGCCATAATCGGTCGCAGTAACTCGGAAGTAATGCAAATCCATGTGTTCTCTGTCTAGAATCTGAGTGGTGGTGATGATACCTGTGTCTGGGTGGATGTGGAAGTAGTCAGATGATCGACTGTTCATCAGTGGGGCCATTGTGTAGCTTACCCTGCCTGCATCTCCTGCATCTGGGTCTGAGGCGGACATGACAATGACTGAGGTGCCAGGTGGCTGGTTCTCAGCTACTTGTACTTGGTAGTTATACTGGGAGAAATGGGGATGTCTGTTGGCTGCACGTCGAGAGCGAGGCCACAGCATCAAAATCTTCCTCTCCCTTTCTCCCTGTGAAGTTTCATCATCTGCTACTATTATCTCTCCCCTTGTACTATGCCTGTCCTCCTCCTCCACCTCCACCTCCCTCTCATCCCCCTCTCCTACCTCATGGCTTTTATCCGCCTGGCTCTCTGTCTTCCCTCTTTCGCTATCTGGCTGCGTGATGGTGGTGATGCTACTGCCCCTATCCTGACCCTTCCCTCCCTCTACCTCTCTCTCCACTGCCTGACTTGCCTTTGTTATTCCATTATTCCTCTCCCACTCCTCCTCCTCTTGCTCTTCTCCAGCTGGTTCTCTCCCTCGCATCAGCCACGTCTCTCTCTCGCCCACCCCCACCTGTAATTTCCCTCCCCCAACAGAAGCAGCAACAGCAGCGGACCCCTCCAAGCCCTCTCCCTCCCTCTCTGCATCCCTCTCCCTTTCTCCCTCGGCCCCCATCTGCCGCCTATATGACTGACTGACACCTTCGGGCTCTAATGGCACTTGCTTACCGGATTTTAATTGTATATGTGCATGGTCGGCCCGCTCGGTGGCTAAACAGTCGGGGGAAATGCTGTCAGCGCACCCTGTGTGGATCATCTTTCGCAGTGCGCTCTCCCATAGGTCTTGCTGCTGTGTCTGACCATGCCACGGCGATTTTTCTGTTTCAGATTCATGACTATATCCATTTACTTCCTTGCTTCCCTCCTCTTCGTTGTTGTTATTTCTGTTGGTGTTGAATGTACGCCACATAAACACACGCTGAGAGTCTAGGGGAGCTGTCCATCGTGCTGAAATAACGTCCTTCACAGAGGGTAAGTGAAGCGAACGTGCAGAGTCATCCTGGAATGTGGTCAGGTTAATTTCCGAGAAAAACGAGAGGTATTTTGTTGTGGTGTGATCAGGCTGAGTGCAAATATGTGGTTTGATTGCTGTTGTAGAGCGAGACGTGGCTGACACAATACCAGGAGATGTGACGGGAAACTTAGCAGGCGAGAAATAGGCTGAGTCACCGGCAGACTCTGTCTCTGAAGTTGCGTTTACTTTTTCAGCAGATAGACGGAGCGGTTTGGATAGTTTCACATTTTCTGAATAATCGCCTGTCTGTGTTTGAGGGGGTGTATTGAGCACCTGGCCGGAATATTTTGGTTCGATTTTGTAAATTGCGCTTTTGATGGATAGAAAACGCTGGCCGGGTGTCTCTGTGATGCTGGTGGGGGTAAAGTGGATGGGGACATTCCTCTGAGCTATGCCTCCCTCAGGGACCATAAACTCAGCTAAATATCCATTCCCCATTTCTATTATGTCCAAACAACCAAAGCAACCACCAGGAACCGTGTTGTTTTCTCCCCTGGTTGAACTGTTCTGCCTTGTGGTTGCTGTTGCTGATTTCCCCTGCCAAAGCTCATTATCAGCCCTACATAGGAGTGCGTAAATCGGAAAAGCTAAATCATTACTCGGATCATTAGATAAATTAACGTGTTTGTTGCCTTGGTTCACCTTTCTATCCTTTCTCTCTTTCCTCTCATCAATTTCCCTCCCCTTATCCATAATTCTGGTGTGGTAATACCTTGCTTTCGCATCATGGACAGGGGGTCCACAACAATATAGGTGCTCCCTGGTACTGGGGTTAATCACTGCCGGTGCGCTACATCTGTACGCTTCCTTCTTTTCCTCTTCATCTCCCCCGCTCCTCGCCCCCCTCTCCCTGCTCACAATGCACCCAGTCGAGCAGCTATCATCACCCCCCTCTCTGATGCTACTGGGATCGATAACATTTTGCCTGCCCAAATGAGAACAATTACCGGCCCTCCTGTCCAAGCTGGCTGAGCCCTCATCAGCACCCCAAGCCTTGTTTTTGCTGTTCCTGTAAACTAGATGCGGCTGAATTTTATCGGTGAAGCCGGTCTTGGAGTTACAAGATGAAAAACGACAATTGTAGTCCAATTTTGATCCCTGGATACAATCTGGATTGTTGATGAAACGGGGATGCAATTTGAAGGTGTAGTTTGAAGCTTCGCTGTGTGGTGAATTGTATCCAGAAAGAGGATGAATGCAACAAAAGCAACCGGTTGGCAAGGGGCCAGGTGAGGGGATATTGGTGCGAGAGAGGGCTTGTTTGTCGGGGCTTGACCAGAGATGCCCGGGTGTCAGGGAGCACCATGTAGCAAAGAGCATCCTCACCTCACGAGCCCTCTCCCACACATCTCCCCCTCTCCTTTCTCCACTTCCGGGTGCCCTGCACAGGCCAGAGGCGTGCACAAAGGCTGTGGAGGCGCCACGTTCGGCGAGGTGTGGCCGCGACGCCGGCCACCGTTGCGCGCACGTTCTAGTCCTTTGTACTGCCCGTTTTTTGCCGTTCTGAACCGGCGAGGAGGTGAAATCAGGTGAAGCAGGAGGAGAAACAACGCCCTTCCTCCTCCACCTTCGTCTCTCCACTCCCTCTCCTAAGCCGACGCTATCAGAGCTCGACCTGCTCCTAATACCTGGGTGGAGAGGAGGAGGAGGTGATGGTGCCGGAGGGCCGTTTCCACTCCTCCAAAACGTCCCGACTCCTTTCAGTCTCTCCTTCCGTGTCCCCCTCGCCCCATCCTGGTGATATCCTCCCAGCGTCCCCCCTGCGCGATGCACTCCAGAGCATCCCTCAGTCTGTATCCGCTCTACGGTCCACCTGCATGGGCGTAGATTCCAGCTGCTCCTCGGTGACTCCCCTGCTTCCTCGCACTGCTGGCTCACTTTGCCGGCGTCTCGGTTGTAGAGGCCCGGGGTCCATTGGTTGGAAGCCCCTCCTGTATTCACCGTCCCGGGGGTGAGGGCGAACAAAGGGCCGAGGAGAAGCAGGTGGAGTGCCAGAGACCAGAGCAGGAGCGGGGTGAAGCCCGGTAGCGGTGCAGCCATTTAGTCTCTTCCTTTCTCTGTCTCTCCCCTCCTTTCTCCCTCTTCCACCTCTGCCTATTCTCTCCTTTTCTCTCCCTCTGTCGAGTGCGTCTTCTCCTCTCCCCGTTACTTCTCTTTCTCCTTCGTTCCGGCTAGGTCAATTCCAGGACCGCCGGCACCGCCCGACACCTTCCCCCAGGCTCCCCCGTCTCTTCGTCGGCCTGGAGAGTTGGCATCTACCCGCTGTGGTCCGTGGAGCTGGAGGTCTCAGCGTTAGGAGCGGCGCGGCAGCAGCATCTCTCCTCCCGTTCATTCACATCCAACATGGCTTACACACTCACACTGACTGACTGACTGGCTGGCTGGCTTATACACTACCCTTCTGTGTGTGTGTGCGTGTGTGTGTGTCTGTATGTGTGTGCGCGCTCTTCTAGCAGTGGCGGCACAGCCTGGTGGTAGGCTATCCATCCATCCACACACACAGTCACACTCTCCTCCTCTCTCCTTTTTCCACCCCTCCCCCTATTGCTTGCATCTCTACCATCTCTCTCTCTCTCTCTCTCTCTCTCTCTCTCTCTCTCCTTTCCACTCTCATAATGGTTGGCTCCGGTGCGCAGGACTGTTACACAGCACCCGCGGCGGCAGCCATATCCACAACTGGAATAGGAGGGGGAAATAGCCTGTATCTTATACAATAACACCGTCATCACCGTATCATCTGAAGAATTATCATCTTAACAAATAGCTCTGCAGGTCACACTTTGCCGGGGTTATACGCAGACAAACCCCCCAATGCTGCAGATTCTTAGAAATTAGATCTAAAAATGAGATTCTGATATTTTAAAATACAATTAAATCATGCAACATTGGGATGGCTTTTGAATGAATTGCAGAAAAGCAATTCCTAGAAACTTTACCAAAAGTGGGGAAACAACATCAAGTAGCATGTGTAGTACTCTATTGTGACAAACCACTTAAGTCTATTGTGATATATGATATTTATGATTATTTCTTTTCATAAATAAGCTCCAGTTTCACAGCGTCATTTGTTCATTAAGGACACGATTTCATATTTTGTGATATCATCTTCATCAAGCTGCACACAGTATATTCCAGTCCAGTGATGTAAACTCTGAATTTATCTCTCGTAAAAGTGACGTCATCTCCCGTATCACCGATGAGTAATTCACACACACACACACACACACACAAGAAAATTCCATAGAAATTTCAGTGACTTTATTGTGAATATTTTTTTCCTGTGGAAGGATAAACAGGATAAACTATAATATATTTTCTAGGTTATACTAGTCCCAGTGATTCATATATGTGCTGTAGTAGTAACCAAATTTATTATAGCATTAGTGTGATTCATTTCAGTAAGGCACATGCGCGTAATCCAGCAATCATCCCAATTTAACACTAATTTGCGCATGGCTAAATGGGCAGATCCATTTCCTGATACTTGTTGAAAAAAAATTACATTATGCAGATATGTAGGCTACAAATTTCCTCCAACATTCACTCACCATCTCCCCATTCAATACCAATTTATAATGCCGGCGGTGTATGGTTTTTCTAATGACACGGCTGGAATTGAATATGATTTCTTCCTGTGGCTGATGGGAGGAGATACACAAGGCGTGTCAGTTGGGGACGCCGTGCATCAGAGCCCAGAGAAACTGAGGATCAGCCAAATCTGAGCCCCGGTGCTGCGTGACCGAGCATATGCGAGCACACGCGTGCGTCTCCACATACCTCCTGCTTTCCCTCTGTCTCCTGTGCGTGTGTCTGTTATTGTGTGTCTTAGTGAGTGTGTCAGTGAGAGAGATTTTGAGTGATTATTGTGAATGCTCTGATTAATAAATGTAAATAAATAATGCTTTGTTTGTGGCAGTTAGTTTAGTTTTAACAGCTAGCATTTACTGTATCAGCCCTATAGTATTAAAAACTTTGTAACAACACCCAGCCCTATTGCCATATACAATACACAAGAATGCCAACTAAGTTAAGGTGTAACCAAAATTATTCCACTTAGTCAAAATAAGTTCTAATACAGCAGAATGACAGTGTAACATGTGTGCATCCCAATCTGTTTGGATCCCTGCCTCTGTTTTTTTCTCAGAGCTGGTGGAAGCTTGGAGTACAGCCATAGCAATATGGTGCTCCAAAATGCATATCATCCTTTTCCAAATAAGATTTAAATACACAAAAGAAAAATGCTCTCCCTCCCCTCTCTGGGTGTCAACAGCCTCCCTCCAACCTCGTGCTTTGTCACCAGGATTTGCTGCCGTTCTATCGTTGCTTCAACTCCCTTACATGCCTCAGTCAGTCAGTGTGATTACTGTGGAATGTAGGTTATTGTCGTGCAGGCTGGCGGCGTTAACAGGATTTGGAATGGGTGCGTATCGGGGGAGCATGAGGACGTGTGAGGACGGTGTGACTAGTATTACTAAGCTTACCCTAATGATAGTTTAGATGTAATGATACCTTTGTCAGCCAAGTTGGGGAAGCTTTCTTTTTCTTTGCCACCCATCACAGAGCGGTCCAAGCTCAAAGTAACATCTGGAGCTGTCAGGGATTCAATGATTTGCACAAGGGCACTTCATTGAGGTATAGAACTTGAATTCCTCCATCTGAATCAATGTCTTTCTTCTTGCTGCTCTGCCCCCGAAATCTCTGAACTGAAATTGAAATAGTAAATTCTTACTTTCTCCAGTGGGAAATATTGCATGTCTTAACTCAGATTGTATTGTTCTAAAACATGACAAGCGTATTGGTTATCAAAGTTTTTTAAGGCAAAAGAGGGTGCATTTGGCAAATTTAGTGCATGTAATGTTTAAGTAATGTAACAAATAGTACAATAACCTACCTCTCCAACACTAAACATAGCACACATAGCAGAGGGGACTTTACAGGAGACAAAGGGGATCACACAGCATATTTCACATCAAAAATATTCCCACTCCACATTACAGAATATGAAAACTACTGTAATCCTTGTATGCCCTTGAAAGTATCTGGGATATTAATAGCCTTGGGTCTATCAGGGCAAGTAAAATCCAGACAGCAGTGAATCCACCAGGGGAACATTACTGACATGAAGTAATTCTGATTCCTATTCTGGAAGATGGACAGTTAATTACACCGAATGAGAACTCCAATAATATAAGAATATGAAAACTTGAAGAGCCTCTGTGTCCCTTTAGAAGCACTGTGAGATATAAATAGACCCAGATTGTCACCCCCAAAGTACATGAATCTCATTTGCAATATTGTAGAATATAGCAGAACTTGGTTGTTCTAGAAAATCAGTATGGGCTAAAAATTAGTAGAGACCGCAACAAAGAGAAATTGATCAGGCAAAGCCACCTTAAATCTCTGGGACTATGCAGTACACACAGTAAACATGCAAGCAAAAGTCAAACGTAAATACATTACACAAATGTATACAGCCAAGGAGGTGGAATTCCAGTGCCTTCAGCACTCATTATATTTATTCTGATTGGCATTTAGAAAGATCACCTGCAGATTACATCACAGATCTTGAGACCTTGAAGAATCCCCAATGCACCCTTGAAAACTCTAGAGTTATAAATAGATCTGCCTGTCAAATCAAATAAAAATCTGATAGAAATTAACTGGGGCTGATCCCTGCTTGTCTATGTTGCTCTAATTAAGTGAACAAAATGATTCAGCATGCCTACTTATTTAAACACATAAATAAATATTAGACTGTTATTTTCTGATTTTATTACATAATAATGCCAAGCTAATGGGATTTTAAATTCAGGATGTAACTGTTTCATGTCCACCTTAATTTTTATTCTGAGCAATTGGTCAGATTAATTAGGTTGAGTACAAAGTCTAGTGTTGAGTGACGGTGAGGAGGGAGTGCTGTGCCACTTAAAGCTATTTATAATGGATCAGAGAGGCTGGATGGACTATAAACACTAAACTAACCTGACTGACAGACAGTTACTACAGCACCCTGTGGGCTCTGACATCAAAGAAGGATGATGGGAGAAGAGTGTGAGAGGAGGAAAGAGACTGGGAAAAGAGGGTGAGTGATGAGCAATGAGTGACGAAGGGGGCTCCTGACAGTGGTGTAACATCACCTGCTGTAGGCTGACACTGACTACTGTCTGTGATATGTCCAAGTTTTCACACATAACATGAAGCTGGATATTGAAATTCAAGAAAGTAAAGTAAGTAAACTTATATAGCACTTTTGTAAACCACAGTTACAAAATTCATTATTAAAACACAGGAAATAAAACACAAAAACAATTAAAAGAAATGGTTAACATAACGGATAATTAAGAAGAACAACATTAATATTCATCTTGTTCACACAGGAAGTACATTGGCCCACACTCTCATGTTATTGGTTTGCTCACTGTATTTGTTTTCTATATGTGAAAAAAATGTCATAACCTTTTGCATGCTCAGCCCTGGAGTGTTAGAGCTAACATTCCTGGAAATGCCACTAGGTCCTGATTCGGGAAATTGCTGGATCACCTTTTTCCAGAACATCAACTCCAGCACTTGATCACAAACAGCACTTTTCCCCTCATCTCTTCAGAAAAGTGTCTTACAAAATTTCTCTGAGACTGAATGAGAGGTGAGGCAAGTGTCCGAAACTAATACTTTAATAAAAACTGGTCTGAAATTTGTCATAGTGCAAATAACAGTCAGTCCATCAACAGCAGCCAAGGCCTCAGCAACCCACAAGCCATCTCATTCAGTGTAATTAATTACATTAGGCAATTTCATCATCTTATTCCAAGCTATGAAACTCTCATTTACAGATTTAAACCTTGATAGGTGTATATCTAGACTACACCAAATATAACCACAAGCCTTGATAAGTGAGGCAGGCTTTGAAGGTTAAGGCCTACTTCACAGCACCACTGCCCTCATAAAGTGAGAAGGACGAATGCTGAGGCAATGTCGGCCAATCTTTTGCAAAACAGCAAAACACACTGAACATTTTCAAGAATATATCCACCCACAAAGTACTGTGACACTGTTTTGTATCACCAGTTTATAATGTTAAACAATCCAATATTTTAGGATGACTTTAAGGAATTTGTGAATTTCAAGTTGATCATGCCTGTACTCCTTAATACTTGTAAGCACATTTGTATGACCTCAACCTGCTACTGTATGTCTGTTTGCTAAATTCCCCAGAATGTGATAGCAGAGTGATAATTTATTAAATTATTATTTATTTGGGCATTTTTGCATTTATTGGATAGATAGATATGAAGACAGGAAAGGCAGAAGAGAGAGACGATGACATGCAGCAAAGGGCTGTGGGTTAGAATCAAACCTGGGCACTACGGTAAAGACTCAGCCTTTATGGTAGGCGCTCTACCAGGTGAGCTACCAGGGCGCCCCAGAGTGATTGTTTTTTAAAAGGGATGTATTTTCACTTTTCATTTTTATTTCTGGTTTATTTTAGTTAACATGTCATGTTAACAAATGAAGATAAGCGTTCTATTTGCCTTTTCTGCAAATAAAAACCTGTATGATTTTTACATGTCAGTGCAAAGTGGTGGTACTGAGTGACCAGAAATTTAAATTAATCTTTCAGACAGCATGTTCTGCCATCAATGTCCATTGTACACTGTTTATGTCAATACAACAGAATTTGTCATTTTTTAATGCCATATATTGTTAAGCTCGAAGAACAAGTTCTAGACTGTACTCTTTGTAATATTATTTACAGAGACCCAACAAGTGGTCAGTTTCTTATTCAATAAAACGAATAATTTGTGTTCACTTAACATAACAAAAACACATTATTACAACGAGTTGCAACTGCTGCAGTGCTAGGCGAACGTCCCTGCTAGGAGCAGAATTTAGTATGCCTATAGTACCCAAAGTATAGACCCATTTCTCAACTCGTTCTTATTCCAAATCATACAATATTGTAGAATACATATGCATAATAAATCCCTGGAGTGTGTACCATGAGAAAAAGGCAAAATCATTTGTTTCTATTGCACTTCATCCATTAATATATGAGTTTTTATTAGAACATAACATTTGAGAAAAACGTTTTACCATCATTTTATATTATTATTGTTAATAGGTAACATAGGATGTCATTGTTTATTGTCAACCATTTAGCTCTGTTTACCAACCCTGTGCCCTGTAGGTACCCAGTATTTACAAAAATACTTACAGTATAATTTCTTTGTCCTTTCCTCTCAAATTCCCAATTGTTACTCCCTTGTTCCCCATAGTCTCAAGAGTACCTAGCTGTAGACACAAATGGCAGAGCTCTGCAAGAGCATCTCTGCAGTTGACAGGAAATCACATGACCTCAGCAGCGGAAGTTGGTCTTCTTCAGGTTGTTTTTGCATGGCGGGCCTTACTGTAAAACACAACTTTATAACTTTATTCACTGATTCAGGCGAAACTAGATATGGGGCACTCAATTTGATAAATTTAAAGGTGGTTTAACAGACCCCAAATGACAAAAGAATTAGGTTGGAAAAACGATAGACACCACCAGAGCGGAGTGTTTCTGGGATCTGGGCCTCACTGATTACTGTACAGAAACACAACAACTTTATTAACTGATTTTGGTGAAAGTGGATCATATTTATAGTTTTCCCTCTGATGTCATCCATTTGCTCTGCCTCAACTCTTGGTGATTTACATAGTTTCCGTATGGACAGATAGCTTTAGAGTAACTGCTAACTGCTGCTTATCGTAGCTTGTAGCAGCCATTAGTTCAGTTAGCCGTGCAGCTAACAGTCCTATTAGCTGAGCCTGGTCCCATTGCCCACTCACCTGCGCTGCAAAAACACACAACACAACCAAAACACAAACGCACTACAAAGACACAAAACGACAACAGAAGTGTTTCCAGAGTGCTGAACACAGTTTGGACACGCTTGTTGTCAAGTTTGTTGCCACGGTTTGTGATGTGTATCATGAAGTTATTGAAGTCAGGTCCGTGTATCATCCGTTCATGTTTATGTTACTGCTCTCATCTGCGCATGCACTGAAAGTGACCGCTGCATGTGCCTCACAGGATCTTGCAGAGCGAAAAAGTGGAATTCTATCAGTAATTTTAATGATTTGTGAGGAGATTTAGTGTTTATGACAGATATTAACCTTTACTATCCTACCACCAGTGTTGACAGACGACCTGTAGCCTACATGATAATCATATAGGTATTATTAGACCAGAAATATCCCAAGGTATAGGCTACAGAAGGCCAAGCATTGTAATGATATATAGATAACCTCAGATTCGATGTTTAAAAAGTTACACACGTATTTTTTTTTGGGGGGGGGGAGTTGAAGTATGTTTTGTAAAGACATTCCCAAATTATCTTACAGGTATTAAATCACTAATGAAGCTCCTTTAACAACCGTGGTCACAAAATTCTGTTGTACGACCTAAGCATGTCAAATCATGGAGCTTTGTTGTCTTTGGCTGTGTTGTGTGTTTTTGCAGCGCTTTCTTTATTTGCAGCTTGTTTTCTAAATGCTGCATATGTTATTTTTATTTGCTTGTGCTTTGTCTATTTGCATGGGTTTTCTTAAGTTGCAGTGCGTTTGCCCTTGTTGGCCTCCGTAGAAAACCACGAGTTGAGGCAGAGCTGCCCATCACATGGAAAACCAAAAAAATATATATATTTTTTAATTAAATTTTTTTTTTAATTGTGCAGCCATCAAGGTTAATGGAATTTGAATCTTGCTGAAAACCAGAAAATATTTTCTCCATAAAATATGATCAAGTTTCACCAAAATCAGTGAATAAAGTTTTGACAGTAATCAGTGAAGCCCGGCTGCCTTCTCGTCTTTTCCATTTTCTTCCACAAGTGGACTATGCACATGCGTCCAGGCAGCGTTTTGGTGAAATTAGTTTTGACTTACAGTAGTTTTCTCCCTTTATATTTTTATTGTGAAATTTGGTAAGTTGAGGCTTAATTGACAAATTGTTACTTAAAATTAAGTTTGAATTTTATTGTAACTAAATAGCATTCCACAATTAATATCAACTTATTTAAAAAGTGTGATTAACCTTAGGCACTTTCAGCTTTATAAAAATATATGACTGTTAAGGCCAGGACCCCTGAACACAACCACAACATAAAAATGCAAGATAAAAAAGATATGTTTAAAAAAAAGGTTACTAACATGTTCCACAAATTCAAGGACGATACATAAGCCTAATATGTCTTTAAATTAAATATATACCGAAACATGCCCTTTAAAATAAGAAATAAAATACTGTGAATGTAATTATTATTGCAATTCTTCACTTCATCACCACGAACCTCCTGCAAAGCCCGGCAAAGGCCACTTTTGGAGTAACCGCAGTAGGGCTGGGTGTTGCTACAGTAGCAGCTGCGGTAGCTGCTGCAGTGCAGTGTAACTACGGAAGAATGGTGCATTACTGGTACATTACCACTACTGAGGTGCCCTTGAGTAAGGCCCTTAACCCCAACTGCTCCCCAACATATGGTGCTTCCCTTTCTTGCTAACCTGCTGTCTGATTATGAGGTCAGGTTGATCCTGGGGATAAAATAATCGCTCTTCTCGGATTAGAGCTGAGGACACTGATTGGCTGAATTTTATGTCATACGTTCATATCTTTGGCCAAACTGATACACAGACTTGCCTCCTGTCTCACACACGTCACACACACGCATGCAAACCAACACACTCTTTCTTCTCTCACCCCCTGATGTGGTCTGAGATAAGGTTTGCCAGACACCTATCATAAAAGTTGAAAGTACATTCCTAAGTGAAAGAACTGTGGTATTGTTGCTGTGCAACCCAATGTGAATTAGTTATATAACCAATCAGTAATCCAGTTAACATTAATCAGCACGTTTCCTTGATGTGTAACCCAACTTTTATTTTTGTAGGACATGAAATGAGCATGTTATTAATTCAGGGAGTTAACCTCTTGTTTACCAGGTGACAGCATTGCCACCTACTGACCAACAGACAGAAGTCTCTGCAATCATTGCCATCATGAATATATATAATATTGCAGATATTATATTGTATTAAACAAACTGTATTGTTTAACCTTATGCCACTTATTAGTAGGGTTAAAAATTGGTGTTAAAGTCAATGAAAAGTCTCCGATAGCTGGTTGAATGATCTGCTGAAATAGTTGTTGGTTGAATAATTTTTCTCTAAATGTTTTATAATCACTATGCTATAGTTATGTCTCAAATCATGAATGTATGGTGATAGTGATGTTTGAGTATGTGATATTTTGCATATAAAACTTAAATTAAAGTCACTAGTCAGAAAACATGAAGAGCCGTGCTAAAAGTTTTTAACAAAGGAATAGAGTTTTCGGTGGGAAAGCCTTCCTCCACACCCGAAACTCCTCCTCCTTTGGCAAACGGATAAAACCACTGTCACCGACATAGCTGCTCCAGGCTGGCCTTCACCCCTGAGCTCAACAGCTGTTTTATTTTAACTTTTACTTTCTTAATAAGTCTTTCTTTAGGTTTTCTCTTCCTCGCCTAAAGTCTGTTCACAATTAAACCTTTTTCCAAGCAAGTTTTTAATGCCTTGTTTCTTTTGACTTTTCAATTTTTGTAACATTGCCACTAAGCCTCGTGATTTTTACAATGTTAGTTTTCCTTTTTAAGTTACTGAAACCTAGCTGAATAAGTTAGTGTAGCCAGAGATATTTTATTGGACAAGCCACAACATCAGACTCTACAGAAGCCGCCCCGAGCTGATCGAAGCCAGCCAACTTTTAAACTAAAGCCTTTCTGAAGGAAGCCTGGACAATGTCTGTGTGTCTGTGTTCTAACATAACAAAGGTTAGAACCAAAGAAACGTTGAATCCTGCATCTCCCAGAGAACTGTGCCAGCAGGGACTTGGCCCGGACCTTTGCCGTCAGCCCTGAAATGAGACCGCAAGACCGGCCAGGAGACCTCATCAGATGACCATACTACTTCACGGAGTCACCTGGGAACGCCCTCCTAAGTCACAGAGTCTGAGCCACAGGCAGACACGCCTGCACCTTCCTCTGCACAGCAGATTCAACCATGCATACCACGTTGAAAAACTGGTGGAAACGCCTCATCTTTGCTAGTAGGCTAAACCACGGTTTTGCTGTGATAAAGAGTTGATGTCAAATAAAATATATTAATTCCTATTTAAATAAGTTACCTGCCCTAGCATTATGTTAGCATCTTGCAGTTGTTTTTAGAATCAAATCACATACCTCACCTCACTATTGCCAATAATTTAAGGTTTACCTCATCATTCCACATCTGTTTGTTTGTTTATTTTCTTTATCATATAACTTATTAATTCTTCATTTATTCAGTTTCTAGGCATTTAGCTATAAATAAATGTCCTCATTTAAAAAGTAAGAAGTTGTTTTCTTTGAAGCAGAAGACAAGGTCAATCTTTTGAAAATAATTCAATCCTTATTAGAGACTGCTCAACTTAATGATCCGAATTAATTAGAGAATTAATTCGGTTTTGTTTTTCCCGGGTTACTGGATGGTGCCCCAACAAGTGTATTAAAGTGTAATTATTTGATTAAAGTAGTTGATTCTCCTACACCATCATGGGGAATGGTGGCATCTGGCATTTATGTATTTTTATTTATTTATTTACATGTATTTCTTCGTCTTTTTTGTTTTTTCATTCTTGTTTCATTTTCTTTGTTGGACCTACAAATAAAAGAAGTAAAAAATTGCAGGGTATGGTCAGGACTGAAAAAATCTAGCGAAATGTAAGGGTCAAAACACAACATTTCTCAAAATAAAACAACATTTCACAAAACACAACGACATTTCAGAAAACAATTCAATTAAATTTATTTTTTATTTATATAGCGCCAATTCATAACAGATGTTATCTCATTGCACTTTTCCTATAGAGCAGGTCTAGACCGTACTATTTATAATATTAATTACAGAGACCCAACAAATCCCACCATGAGCAAGCATTTGGCACAGTGGCAAGGAAAACCCTTGACAGAACCAGACTCAATGGTGGGCGGCCATCCGCTGCTGCCGTGTTAGGTTTTGAGAGAGGGGGGGGCAAAAATATTGTCAGCATCAGTAACAGAGCAAATAACAACAACTGTAGTAGCAGTTGTCGAGCAGGAAAACGGGGGCAGCAGGTGGCCCACAACCACAGACCCAGACTCTGCAGCTCCGTAGGCAGAAATTCCTGCTGAAAGCGACAGAAGGAAAGAGGAGAGAAACGAGAAAGCACAAAACTACAGGAGAGAGAAGATGTTGAGTTAGTAACATGCAGTAATGGAATAAAAATGCATACAGATGGAGAGGGAGAGAAGGAGAGAGGAAAGACACGAATCATGGGAAGTTACCCAGCAGTCTAGGCCTATAGCAGCATAACTAAGGGATGGTTCAGGACTCACCGAAGCCAGCCCTAACTATAAGCTTTATCAAAGAGGAAAGTCTTAAGCCTACTCTTAAATGTGGAGATGGTGTCTGCCTCCCCAAACCCAAATTGGGATCTGATTCCACAGGAGAGGAGCTTGATAACTGAAGGCTCTAACTCCCATTCTACTTTTGGAGACTCTACGAACCACAAGTAACTCTGCATCCTGGGAGTGCAGTGTTCTAGTCAGATAATAAGGTATTATGAGATCTTTAAGATACGATGGTGCCAGACCATTAAGAGCTTTGTAGGTGAGGAGAAGGATTTTAAATTCTATTCTGGATTTTACTGGGAGCCAGTGCAGAGAAGCTAATATTGGAGAGATATGATCTCTTTTCCTAGTTCTTGTCAGTACACGTGCCGCAGCATTCTGGATCAACTGGAGAGTCTTAAGGGTCTTATTTAGGCAGCCGGATAATAAGGAATTGCAGTAGTACCGCCTACAAGTAACAAATGCATGCACTAAGGATGTGCCTGATTTTTGCAATATTACGTAGGTGAAATAAGGCAGTCCTTGAAGTTTGCTTCATGTGGGAGTTAAAGGATAAATCCTGATCAAAGATTACTCCGAGGTTCCTGACGGTGCTGCTGGAGGCCATGGCAATGTCATCTAGAGTAATTATATCCTAAGACAACGTGTCTTGGAGGTGTTTGGGACCAAGTACAATAACTTCAGTTTTGTCAGAGGTAAACATCAGAAAGTTGCAGGTCATCCAAGTCTTCATGTCCTTAAGGCATGCTTGAAGTTTAGTTAACTGGTTAGTTTCATCTGGCTTAATCAATAGATATAATTGGGTATCATCTGCATAGCAATGAAAGTTTATGGAATGCTTCCTAATAATACTGCCTAGAGGAAGCATATATAAGGTGAATAGAATCGGTCCAAGCACAGAACCTTGTGGAACTCCGTGACTAACTTTGGCGTGCACGGAGGACTCACCGTTAACATGTACAAACCAAGATTGATCTGATAGATAGGATTTAAACCAGCTTAGTGCGGTTCCTTTAATGCCAATTACATGTTCCAGTCTCTGTAATAGGATGTGATGGTTAATGGTGTTGAACGCAGCACTAAGATCTAACAAGACAAGTACAGTGCTGTCTCTGTGCTATGATGCACTCTAAACCCTGACTGAAAATCCTCAAATAAACTATTGTTATTTAGAAAGTCACACAACTGATTGGTGACTGCTTTCTCAAGGATCTTAGCAAGAAAGGGAAAGTAAGATATAGGTCTATAGTTGGCTAAAACCCCAGGATCAAGAGTGGGCTTTTTAAGAAGCGGTTTAATTGCAGCTACTTTAGAGGATTGTGGTACATAGCCTGTTAATAAATACAGATTGATCATATCCAGTAAAAAAGTGCTAATTAAGGGTAAAACGTCTTTGAGCAGCCTAGTTGGAATGGGTTTGGGGGTTATACCATGGAGCTAACCTTCTTTCAGAATCAGAATCGGAAATACTTTATTGAGGGGAAACTCTTTTTGTTACAGCAGCTCACTATCACATCAGTGCACACAGAAATGGAAGTACTAAGCAAAAACTATAATACACCATTATACAGGTCAGAAAATAAATTAAGTACCAAGTGGGTATAAGTATAAAATAAGTGTACAAATAAGTACAAAGTGGGTTTACCAGTTGATGATAATAATATGGTATAAAGTAATAGTGCATGAACTGTCAAGTTAAGTGTAGCTATTAAGATTATAATGAGATGGAGGATATTGCACAGCAGTAATAGAGGTATGAATAAATATCAATATCAATAAATAGGGAATTTTAAACTGAAAAGAGTATATTGCACAGGAGTATTAACACAGAATATTGCACAATTATTATTAAATATTGCAGAGATGTTAATGATCAATGTCCTGTTTAATGACTTAGGGTCATATAGACTTTGTTTTATTATCTTCTTTTTTAGAGGAGCGATAGAATCAAGTGTCGTTTGCAGTGAGCCTGCAGCGCTATCAACTAGATGGTCAATTTGGGAGGGGCTGTGATTTGCATAGGACTCCTCTGTTGCATTGCGACATGACATTGAATTAAATGCAGATGGGATTGTTTCCTTGAATCTAGCAACAGCAATATCAGATAGGCATCTAGAGTAAGAATTTTTTCCTAATCGCGTGTAGTCCAGTAATAGCAGTTCAAAAGTTGTTAAATAATGGTCCGATAAAGAAGGATTCTGTGGAAAGACTATTAAATGTCCAATTTCATTGCCATATACCAGAACAAGGTCGAGGGTGTGGTTAAAACAGTGAGTGAGCTTCATGTACACTCTGACAAAAGCCAATTGAATCTAATAATGAGATAAACGCAGTACTAAGGCTATCATTTTCAACATCCACATGAATATTGAAATCACCTACAATAACCACTTTATCTGTTTTAAGGACTAAACTTGATAAAAACTTGAGAATTCAGGTAAAAACTCAGAATAAGGACCAGGAGCACGGTACACTATAACAAATAGAATTGGCTGTCGTGTTTTCCAGGTTGGGTGTGAAAGACTAAGAACAAGGCTTTCGAATGAGTTCTAATTTAGTTTAGGTTTAGGGTTGATTAATAGGCTTGAATCGAAGATGGCTGCAACTCCACCTCCTCAGCCAGTGCCTCGAGGAATATGAGTATTAATATGACTGGGAGTAGTGGATTCATTTAGGCTAACATACTCTTCATGACCCAGCCAGGTTTCAGGAAGACAAAATAAGTCAATATGATGCTCTGATATTAAATCGTTCACTAGTACAGCTTGAGATGACAGAAATCTAATGTTTAAGAGTCCACACTTAACTCTCCTATTTTGTTGTGCTATTTCAGCATTTTTGTTTAGGTTTTTATTCATAACTCCTCTTCTGTTAACTTTAGATTTTATTAATTTAAGTGGTCAGGGGGCGGACACCGTCACTAAGGAGTTTTGGGTGGGTAACTACTCTGGAAGCGCAGAGAAGCGTGTAGGACTGCAAGTCTGCCTCCTAGTCTCAACTCTGAGTTGTCATGGTTTTGGTCCACTAATAAACTCAGCTAGATTTCAGGATATGAGAGCTGCTCCATCAAAAGTGGGATGAATGCCGTCTCACCTAATCAGACCAGGTCTTCCCCAAGAAGTCCGCCAATTATCTACAAAGCCCACATCATTTGCTGGACACCACCTCGACAGCCAGCGGCGGAATGAAGACATGCGGCTAAACATGTCATCACTACATTTACAAACAACAACATTTCACAAAACACAACAGCATTTAATGACCAGGCTATATTTCAGCGTGTCTAAATATTTCAACAGGTTACTGTTATATAATATTCAAGGTTATACACTTTCACCACAAATATTTGCGATATGCATAGCACCCTTGGCCGACAGTATTAGAAAAAATAAAACTGGAATAATAATTGTAGAAGAAGAACATAAAATAGCACTTTATGCAGATGACGTAATGGTGTTCCTAACAAATATCAACAAATCAAAGTTAATGAAAGAAATAGGAAAATATAGCTATTTTCGCATTACAAATTAAATACTTGAAAATGAACTTAAGAGAAAATATAACATAAAATGGGAATGTACTAAATTCAAATACTTGGGTATTATGATTCCAAAAAATCTGGAGGAGCTATTTAGAATGAACTATTTAAAATTGAAAGGTCAAGTTACAGAAGAACTGAATAGATGGAAATTGTTAAATCTATCAATCTGTGAAAAGATTAAATCTATCAAAATGACTACACTTCCCAGATTTTTGTTTTTGTTTCAAAATCTACCAATTTATATATCACCCAAGTATTTTACGTAATTGAATAACACCCTCAGAAAATTAATATGGGAAGACAACAAACTTGAAATTAAAAAACTTAAAGCTATTGAAACACTGTGGAGGGTTGGCATTTGAGTTTGTGGAGGCCAGATTTGAGTAGCTATTTCTGTGCTGCTCAGATTAAGCACTTAATGATATGGATGAGTGACACAGTAAATTCAAAATGAAAAGGAATTGAAATAGAATTAGTACAATCATTAGGTTCAATAATATTAAGTGGAAATAACAAAACATGTAGTAGAATAAATAATGATTGTGTCACCAGTTTAGCATCCTCCTCTCTGAGACCACCACACAGAGAGTCCAGCTCCACCCCCACAATATCACTGGCCTTACGAATCAGTTTGTTGAGTCTGTTAGCTACCCTCAACCTGCTGCCCCAGCATGCAACAGCATACAGGATAGCACTGGTCACCACAGACTCATAAAACATCCTCAGCATTGTTGAAGGACCTCAGCCTCCTCAGAAAATAGAGGCGGTTCTGGCCCTTCCTGTAAACAGCTTGAGTGTTCTTAGCCCTGTCCAGTTTATTGTCCATGTGTACTCCCAGATGCTTGTAATCCTCTACAATGTCCACACTGACCCCCTGGATGAGAACTCGGGTCACTGGTGCCTTGCCCCTTCGTAGATCTACTACCAACTCCTTAGATTTTGTTGCACTGCGCTACAGATGGTTCTGCTCACACCATGAGACAAAGTTACCCACCACGGCCCTGTACTCAGTCTCATCACCACCGCTGATACATCACACCACAGCAGAGTCATCAGAAAACTTCTGAAGGTGGCAGGACTCTGTGTGGTAGCTGAAGTCTGTGGTTGTAGGTGGTGAAGAGGAAGGGAGAGAGGACAGTCCCCTGAGCGGCCCCAGTGTTGCTGACCACGCTGTCTGACACACAGTGCTGCAGACGCACATGGAAGATATGTTTGAGAAAAGATGGATTTTAGAGGACGGGAAACTATAACTACAAATGGATCAGAAGGATAGCTACCAGCTTGTCCTCTCCTTTTCAAACAGATGGGCGACCATGTTACTGAATACCTGCATGCATACACACACATATATATGTCTATGTGTGAATGTATATAGATGGGTAAACACATGTGTGTGTTTATATGCATATGTATGTATGTATGTATGTATATAGTATGTGTGTGTATGTATATGTATAAATGTGAATGTATTTAATGTACATATATATGTGCAGTATCCAACCTGTTTTTCCCTCTTTTTTTTTCTGTTGTTTTAGTTTGTTTAAATTAAAATTTTCTTTAGAATGAATTGTAAATTTGATAACAGCTAAGCTGCATATATGCAAATAGCTTTAGGAAAGAAAAATAAAGTATTTAAAAAAAACAAATGATGCAGGGTACATCTTACGTACCTGCTTTTTAATGGTGTGAAATTAGTTGGGGTGTATTGTTCCTATAACTAGCTGGGTTTGGCTCAATCAGGACCGCGTACAGCTACCTGCTACAAAGACTTTTCAAATGTGATTTTTGCAAAGTGAAGCAGAATATGGTTTATATGTCTTCTGAACTTTGCTAACCCTTACTTGACTTTGTCTTTCCTTTAAATGAGAGCAGCATACATATACCAGTTAATGGCAGGATGTTTGCATTATATTGGCAGTACTTAAAAAATTAAGTCTCTAACTTTGCAGCACAATTTACATGATTCAGTGTGCAGCCTGTAATACCACTTACCGTGGAGTCAGAAATGTAATAATGTAATGAAATAATGTGGGTCAGGAACAGCTGGATCCTGCTGCTGTTCCACTCTGTTGCTGTCTGGTCTGCAATCCATTAATAGCCACGTTTATGCAGACATGATGAACAGAATATCCAGTAGGCGATTTGAGGGGGGATGCCATCCCCCTTGTTAGAAAAATGACCAAACTGCATCCCCCTTGTTAACCTGCCATCCCCCCTCTCCTTCCCCTAGTAGCAGAGAGAGTACAGTGGCAGAGGGATTGTTTAGTTGAATATTTTAGTCTAGTCTGCCTGATTCATTAGCCGCTTTTATACAGCCTGTTCAAGACAGGAATGTTGCGGCGTTATTCCGAAATTCAAATTGACATGTGTAAAATGGGGGAGCCGGCAGACACATCAAAGCTCTTTTGCTTCCGGAACGCCAGCATGCTATCTAAAATCACACACTTGGGCAGCATTACGCCGGTGTTTGGTTCAGTGTAAAAAAGCAAAGCTGGAATAATGACGGGTCTTCTTTATGGCAGTATTGCGGGATCTCTGTTTAAAAAGGGCTATTGATCCTTTATCTGACTTAGGTTTGTGCAAATTAGAATCTATGGCCCCGACCATGGCTCTGAAATATCAGTAACCTAACTGTGCTGTGTATTGATAAATCCATGGCGCTGTCTGTGGTGCTAAAATAGCAGACAGATTTGACGAAACGAACCAGGAAACCCTCTGTTCCCCCTGTTAAAAATTTACAAATCGCCTACTGAGATTATAACAGGAAAATAATGCTGCTTCCATGCAGCATTGATTGTTTTAACAGGCTTGAAATCACCAGATTTTTTAATTCTATGGCCTGCTGTCTGTATCTGGAAAGGCTTTTAAAAGTAAACATGACATGGTAAATGAAGCAAATCAACTGTTTTTGAATAACACTGGTGCAAGTTTCCTGGTACTTAAGCTGATGAAAATTATGAGCCTTGACCAGGCAGGTTGACCAGACCATATGAAAGTAGTTTAAATAACTGTGCCATTGCGTGGCATATTGTAACCCTGCATTCACATTAAATCAGAAGAGGTGGAGAACAGGATTTCATCTGCATTTTAAAAATTTCTCAGCTTAGGGGAGTGCTACAACATTTATACAATTTCCTGTATGTCACAAACAATATCTGAAATGTTTTGAATTGGATTTTCACAAGCCCTCTGGGAAGTATTAATTTCTTTGCTCAATTGTAATGTTTTCTGGTATTTCATGGGACGGACATTATAATGTGTGTTTGCATGTTGGATTTTGTAAGAATGATCTCACCACTGTGTTCTTACATTCCCCAAACTGCAAACATTATCCCACTGAAGGCTTTGCTTCTTCTTTTTTCTCATTCATGTGTCAGCCATAAAAGCTGACATCCCATGCTTGAACTACAATTACAGCTTAGAAATGTTGCTGATGGGATTTTACTATTTATCAGGGATGACACATGTTAACTGTTACTATGATGATTTTTAAAGGCTACAGTGTACCTATGTAGTGTTAAGTGTTTATTGGGACCTGTTTTAGTGGGTCTGTTTTTGTGCCGAGAGCAGCAGTGTGCATGTGTGTGTGTCTGTGTGTGTGCCTGCGTGTACGTGCTTAGCCAGTTGGCTTGCCTCCATGTGCTCAGGGATCAATAACCGGCTGACTCCTCGCGGGAAGTCTCCTCACTGCCTCGAGCCTCCAGACAGGGGGCCGCGTGCTTTCTGTCGGTGTGGGTTTCCATGGGAACAGTCGGTGAAAGTGTGTGTGCATGTGTGTGTATGAGGTTGAGGGGGTACACTGAGACTGGTGGATTACTGCTGCTGCTGCTGTGTGTGTGTGTGTGTGTGTGTGTGTGTGAGAGAGAGAGAGAGAGAGAGAGAGAGAGAGAGAGAGACAGAGACAGAAAGCGAGAAGAAAAGGTGAGCACAGAGATTGAGGGACATGAAAAAAAGGAAAGCTAAAAAGAGAGGGAACGCAAGTACAGAAAACACATACACACAGACACATGCACACACACATATACACAAAGAGAGAGACAGATAACCAACATAAAGAAAAGACAGGAATACAAAGATTAAAGAGAGGGTCTTTATAGATAAGGTCATCTTGTGTCCTCATTGCCTTCCCCTCTCTGCTGCCCTCTGCCTTTTGCCTCTCTGTTGATCCATCCCACTGGGGGTAGGCCTGTGGAAGGGAGTATGGATGTAGAGAGGCAGGCCACAGGCTGTCTATAACCCAGCTTCCCCTTCCCAACAACCCCCCAAAAAACCTGGGGAGATTCTGAGCGGCAGGCCAGCAGGTGGCTGTTGGCCTGCTGCTCATCTGTCCTGTTTGGAAGTGATGCATATTCAACACAGGATGAGGGTGACAGAGGTGGGACAGGGTGTGTGTGTGTGTGCGTGTGTGTATGTGTGTGTGTGTTTGAGTGTGTGCGTGTGAGAGAGAGAGGGAGGCGGACACATCCTGCCATTCAGACAGAAGAGCTGCTTGCTGGAAAAGCCCCCCTCTCTCAACACACGCACACACACAGACGATGGCATCGGCAGCTGCCGTGTGTCATGATTGTGTGAATTGGAAGCAGCGTGGTGCGCGCATTAATAATGAGCTTCACCTCTCCACAGGGACGAGCCTCAAATGATGAAAAGATTAAAGAATTATGGGAAAGAAAGAGGTGAACACTTCCTGTAGAGCTGCTTCTCCTCCTGTGATCTATAACTGTTGATTTAACAGCTGGCTACTCGTTTCATCATTAAACTCTCCATCCTCAGCTCCTCTTCTCTCACTCTGTCTTGTTCACATTCAATTTCAGTTTGCTCACTTTATGTAATTTCATTCCCATTCAGTTTGAATGGGTTCTGGTGTTTGCTCTGTAAGAGGCGATTAGGCTGCAAAACCCAGTGTCATTACATTAAATCATCCTTTTTAGCTGGTTACCTTTTCAAGTAAATGTCATGTCCACTAGTGACCCCCTTGACACAGCTGCATCAACAAAATATTTTTTATAATTTTCAGACTTTCAGCATTGTTGGGGAAAGTTACTTTTCTAAATAACTACTGCTTGAGTGTAAAAATTCATTCTTGACTAAATAAACTTGACTCAAGGTCCACTTACTAGATTTTTGCACCATTCTTCATTTAAAAGTGTCAAACCCACTACAAAAAAGTTCTAGAATGATTAGTTCTTTCCAAGTAGAGTTATTCAAGTCATCTGGTGAAAATGTTTTCATATCGCAATATATATATAGCAGGGAAAAAAATCGCAATGTCACTTTTTTCCTATATCGTGCAGTCCTAGCGTGCTCCGATATTTGCAGTCACGTGATTCCGATGACACTCGAAATTCAGAATGAGGCAGGATGGATGAGATGGAGGAAAGCTCATACTGTGCTAGTTATTGTTAACTCATTGTGTCGTCCCAGTCAACTTAACTAAACTCCAGTAATGCAATAAAAAGCTATACATATTCACTATACATACTTGTATAGGATAGCTACAGATAATATAAAATACAACAGTGCTAGTCAACCCTGTCTTCTGCATTTGGCCATAAGTTTTCATCCACATCATGTCCTGTCTTGCAATAATGGAAAGAATCTAATTGCATGTCTGATCCATCCCTGGCAATCTTCTGCAGATCTGTCCAGACATCCAGCATTCATTGTGTCCATGAGGGACATCTGATCATGTGGCTGCTGGTCATAAACACTCTACCTCCACGAGGAAAAGAATTGAGGAATGGAGAGTAAGGTGGAAGGAAAAGTGACACCATTATGGGATGGGCTGTAAACCATTCTGTGACTGGAAGAGAACGGTGAAACCCCACATCGTCCCATACAATGACAAAACCTTCTGGATTCTGCCCCACTTGCCCCCTTTCCTTACCTGGCACAAGTCTTTCATAGATGTCATTAAGGAATGAAAATAGGTGCTCAGTGTCCCAATTATGAGTTTATGCAATTAAAAAAAAATTAAAAATATTTTATTTCTTTTTAGTTATGTTAGGTATTGAATGTAAATTGAACAGTTTTGACGATTGTATGTCCATCCATCCATCTTCTACCGCTTGGTCCCGTTAGGGGTCGCGGGTGACTGGAGCCTATCCCAGTGACTTTGGGCCTTAGGCAGGGTACACCCTGGACAGTGGCCAACTCGTCGCAGGGCTAACACAGACACAGACAAGGACAGACAACCATTCACTCTCACATTCATTCAATACGGGCAATTTAGAGTTATCAATTAACCTACACATGCCGGAGAACCCGGTGTGTGATGTTGGTCTGGTCCGGGAATCGAACCCACGAACCCACGATCTCCCACGAGGCAGGAGCTTTAGCCGCTCTGCCACCGTGCACCCACGATTGTATGTAAACGTGCAAAATAAAGTGTAAAGTTTTTTAAAAGATTTTTTTAGGCATTCCTGCTATATTCAGATAGTGACAGTTGAAGGGAGACAGGAAAGGCAGGGGGAGAGAGGGGATGACATGCACCTTCTCTCTGTGTTCTGTCAGATCTTTTCATCAACCCCTTGCTCTCTTTTTTCATACACGCTTTCTTTGTTCCTGTTCTCCCATTCTCTCTCTCTCTCTCTCTCTCTCTCTCTCTCTCTCTCTCTCTCTCTCTCTCTCTCTCTCTCTCACTCCCCCTTTATTACCTCTGGCGTCCACTTACTGGACTACTACATTGTAGACGCTACAACCAAAAGTGATGTCATTAATAATTTGGGTCGAGATTATGTGATTAAGCTTCTGTGTGTGCGCCCCTTGTGTATGTGCATACGAATACCTCGGTGAGTGTGTATACATGAATTTGTGATTGTGTGTTGTATCTGATGGCCACATTATTAGACTCTGATGAGAACAGAGAGCCTGCATGCATGGTCAACTTGTTCGTTAAATTGTTGACCTACTGCTATTCCGCTGATGCAAATCAAACGATGTTCCCTCCAAATCTCTCCTGTTGCAAAAAGACAATAAGTAACTAAAACAATGAATAGTGAAATAAACAACACTGACATCCAAAGATCAAACACCCCAAGCTGAGATCTTTGGGATGAGAAAATAGCAAGCTGTTGAATCACACAAACACAAACTCACTGCATTTATATTCAGGTCACAGAGTTTTGATTATGAAAAGACTGATGATGAAGGAGTAGCAGCAATAAAGAAAGTATGACAAAAAGGCTAGGGCAGAGGTGAAGTTTTAAAAAAGCGATAAAGAAAATGAGGTGAAAGACAGATACAGGTGAGGAAATCAATACAGAGAGAAATTCAGGGTGTGAAGTCCAGCATGGATACACATAATGGATCAAATAAGCAAAAGGACACTGTGAGTTAGTGCTAGGGCCAGATTGTGATTCATCATACTGTGTGTGTGTGTGTGTGTGTGTGTGTGTGTGTGTGTGTGTGTGTGTGTGTGTGTGTGTGTGTGTGTGAGTGACTGAGTGAGAGGGGAGAGGACGGGAGAGGACGGGAGAGGAGGGCAGAACGGTTTATAGGCCAGCTGTGTGTAGTCTTTTAGTCAGTCAGTGACCTAAATCACAGAATAAAGAGAGAGAGAATGAGAGCAAGAATGAGAGTGAGCAATGTGAGGGGGAGATAAACTAAGAGGGAGTGAGTGAAAGACAGAGAGGAGGATGAAAAAAGAGACTATGGTTGAGGAGAAAAAAGACATCAGGAAAACAATAAATGAAGGATATTGACAAGGAAGGAAGAGTTGAGGGTGAAAGCAAAGAAAGAGATAAGAAGAGAGTGCGAGAGATGATATGTATGAAGCTGAAATTGTGCAGCGCAGATATAAATATCTGGGCCTGTTATTTGTTCTTTGCCTGCTTTACATTTCCAGAGCAAAAAACTTCCTAACCGCCACGCTGGCTCACTACACAAACGCACAACCACTCCCTGCAGCCACAACTTTCTTTCTCTGACTGTGTACTAAACATAGCATCACTCCACAACATGCATAATGGAAGAACAAATATCCAAAGCATGCCAAGCTGTAAATTCGACACATAGAGAGAGATAATTAGCTGCATTAGGATAGTAAAGTGCCATTGACACAAAACACCACATTAAGAATTTATCACTATGTTGCAAATTAAAGAAGAAATTCATTTTTTTAAATAATTAAAGGTGCTGTTGATAACATTGATAACATCCAGCCACTAGATGACGCACTCCACCTCCCCCCTTCCATTCCATCCCAGTGGTTGCCAGTTTGTTGCACAACCTGCATATTTCATGGTCAAGTGGAGTGAGAGAGAGTGAGAGACTTTGGTGATAGAGTAAGTCATTTTGCATATAACTATACTTATGCAAAATGACTTACTCTATCACCATGCATATAACTATACTTTAGCTATAGATTTCTCCTCCTTGAACCGCCACCTTAACGTGGTGGAGGGGTTTGAGTACCCGAATGACCCTGGGAGCTATGTTGTCTGGGGCTTTATGCCCCTGGTAGGGTCACCCTTGGCAAACAGGTCCAGGGTGACGGGTCAGACTAAGAGCGGTTCAGAAGCCCCCTATGAATTCTCAATCAAGGCCAGTTACGCCGCCCGGATTGGCGCTACCGGGGCCCCACCCTGGAGCCAGGCCTGGGGTGGGTGCTCGACGGCAGCGCCTGGTGGCCGGGCCTTTCCCCACGGGCCCGGCCGGGCACAGCCCGGCGAGCGACGCGGGGCCGTCCTCCCGTGGACCCACCACCCGCAGGAGGATCCGTGAGGGGCGGTGCAGAGAGATCTGGGCGGCAGTCGAAGGCAGGAGCCGGCGACCAGATCTCCGGACACAGAAACTGGCTCTAGGGACATGGAATGTCACTTCGCTGGGGGGAAGGAGCCTGAGCTTGTGCGGGAGGTTGAGCGTTACCGGCTAGATATAGTCGGCCTCGCCTCCACGCACAGCCTGGGCTCTGGAACCCGTCTCCTCGAGAGGGGCTGGACGCTCCATTTCTCTGGCGTTGCCTGCGGGGAGAGGCGGCGGGCTGGTGTGGGCCTGCTCATAGCCCCACAGCTCAGCCGTCACGTGTTGGAGTTTACCCCGGTGAACGAGAGGGTCGCGTCCCTCCGCCTCCGGGTGGGGGACAGGTCTCTCACTGTTGTGGCGGCCTATGGGCCGAACGGCAGTGCAGAGTACCAGGCCTTCTTGGGGTCCCTGGGAGGGGTACTAGATAGTGCACCGCCCGGGGACTCCGTTGTTCTACTGGGGGACTTCAACGCCCACGTGGGCAACGACAGTGACACCTGGAGAGGGGTAATCGGAAGGAACGGCCCCCCTGATCTGAACCCAAGCGGTGTTCAGTTGTTGGACTTCTGTGCTAGTTGCAGTTTGTCCATAACTAACACCATGTTCAAGCACAAGGGTGTCCATCAGTGCACGTGGCACCAGGACACCTAGGCCGGAGGTCGATGATCGACTTTGTTGTCGTATCATCTGACCTCCGCCGCGTGTCTTGGACACTCGGGTGAAGAGAGGGGCGGAGCTGTCAACCGATCACCACCTGGTGGTGAGTTGGATCCGCTGGCAGGAGGAAGCCGGACAGACTTGGCAGGCCCAAGCGTATCGTGAGGGTCTGCTGGGAAGCGTCTGGCGGAGCCCTCTGTCAGCAGGGTCTACAACTCACACCTCCGGGAGAGCTTCTCCCAGATCCCGGGGGAGGCTGGGGACATTGAGTCCGAGTGGACCATGTTTTCCACCTCCATTGTCGATGCGGCGGCTCGTAGCTGTGGTCGCAAGGTTTCTGGTGCCTGTCGCGCGGCAATCCCCGAACCCGGTGGTGGACGCCGGAAGTAAGGGATGCCGTCAGGCTGAAGAAGGAGTCCTATCGGGCCTTGTTGGCTCGTGGGACTCCCGAGGCAGCTGACAGGTACCGGCAGGCTAAGCGTGCTGCAGCCCGTGCGGTCACAGAGGCAAAAACTCAGGATTGGGAGAGGTTCGGAGAGGCCATGGAGGAGGACTATCGGTCGGCCTCAAAGAAATTCTGGCAAACCGTCCCGACGGCTCAGGAGGGGGAAGCAGTGCTTCACCAACACCGTATGCGGTGCGGGTGGAGAGCTGTTGACCTCGACTGGGGATGTTGTCGGACGGTGGAAGGAATACTTTGAGGATCTCCTCAATCCCGCTGTCACGTCTTCCGAAGAGGAAGCGGAGGCTGGGGACCCGGAGGCGGACTCATCCATCACCCTGGCCGAAGTCACTGAGGTTGTTGGCAAGCTCCTTGGTGGCAAGGCTTCAGGGGTGGATGAGATCCGTCCTGAGTATCTTAAGTCTCTGGATGTTGTGGGACTGTCTTGGCTGACACGTCTCTGCAACATCGCTGGCGGTCTGGGACAGTGCCTCTGGACTGGCAGACCGGGGTGGTGGTCCCTCTGTATAAGAAGGGGACCGGAGGGTGTGTTCCAATCACAGAGGGATCACACTTCTCAGCCTCCCGGTAAGGTCTACTCCAGGGTACTGGAGAGGAGAATTCGTCCGATAGTCGAACCTCGGATTCAGGAGGAGCAGAGTGGTTTTCGTCCCGGTCGTGGAACACTGGACCAGCTCTATACTCTCCATCGGGTGCTCGAGGGTTCATGGGAGTTTGCCCAACCAGTCCACATGTGCTTTGTGGATCTGGAGAAGGCATTCGACCGTGTGCCCCGGGCGCTTTGTGGGGAGTGCTCTGGGAGTATGGGGTCCGGGGCCCTTTGCTAAGGGCTGTCCGGTCCCTGTATAACCGGAGCAGGAGCTGTGTTCGCATTGCCGGCAGTAAGTCAGACCTGTTCCCGGTGCATGTTGGACTCCGCCAGGGCTGCCCTTTGTCACCGGTTCTGTTCATAATTTATATGGACAGAATTTCTAGGCGCAGTCAGGGGCCGGAGGGAGTCCGGTTTGGGAACCACAGGATCTCATCTCTGCTGTTTGCAGATGATGTCGTTCTGATGGCTTCTTCAAACCAGGACCTGCAGCATGCACTGGGGCGGTTTGCAGCCGAGTGTGAAGCAGCTGGGATGAGAATCAGCTCTTCCAAATCTGAGGCCATGGTTCTTGACCGGAAAAAGGTGGTTTGCTCTCTTCGGGTAGGTGGGGAGTCCTTGCCTCAAGTGGAGGAGTTCAAGTATCTCGGGGTCTTGTTCACGAGTGAGGGACGGATGGAGCGTGAGATTGACAGGCGGATCGGTACAGCGTCTGCAGTGATGCGGGCGCTGTATCGGACCGTTGTGGTGAAGAAGGAGCTGAGTCGAAAGACAAAGCTCTCGATTTACCGGTCAATCTACGCTCCTGCCCTCACCTATGGTCATGAGCTCTGGGTAGTGACCGAAAGGACAAGATCGCGGATACAAGCGGCCGAAATGGGCTTCCTCCGCCGAGTGGCTGGGCGCTCCCTTAGAGATAGGGTGAGGAGCTCAGTCACACGGGGGGAGCTCGGAGTAGAGCCGCTGCTCCTCCACGTCGAGAGGAGCCAGCTGAGGTGGCTAGGGCATCTGATCCGGATGCCTCCTGGACGCCTCCCTCGGGAGGTGTTCTGGGCATGTCCCACCGGGAGGCGGCCCTGGGGAAGACCCAGGACACGCTGGAGGGACTATGTCTCTCGGCTGGCCTGGGAACGCCTCGGGATCCCCCCGGAGGAGCTGGAGGAAGTGTCTGGAGCGAAGGAAGTCTGGGAGTCCCTGCTTAGACTGCTGCCCCCGCGACCCGGCCCCGGATAAGCGGAAGAAAATGGATGGATGGATGGATAGCTATAGATTTAGGTAACTTTGTGCAGAGGTGTTTCATGTAACGTTATCTATGGTAATCTTAGGATATGCCTAGCTAGCTTTAGGTAACTCTTTTTACCCCATCATTTAATAATTATAATTATATTGCAAAACTTAATGTAAAATGACTTCCTTACATTATAAGAAATTACGTAAATATTTGCATTCTAATCCAATCAAAAAGTACAGTACAGTATGTTGTAGGGATGCTATACCCACAGCACTCCACATTAGACAGATAGCCACAGTAAAAGTTGATGTTAGCATAGTGTTGACCTAACATTAGTCAAAGTGTTTTCTTGCTGAAAACAAATCTCTTCGTTATAATGTTACATTGTTTGAGGGAACTATAATGTTAGGTAACTGGACGCAACCATCACTAATGCTAACGTAGCTCCTCAGGGATTGATGCTGTTGTTTTTCTAATTTTGACAATCTAATCAGTGACAACACATTAGTTAAGGTTGTAAGGACTACGGCTGTCAGTAGTAGTTGTTTATTTTGTAAATATGCAGAACTGTAATTTTATGGGTTACTGTTATTCGGACTATTGAGCTAAGATAGCTAATATGTGCTAACGTCAGTGTCTGTTTTTTCCACACTAACTAGCAACTATACCATGCGATACCAACATTGTTATACTATTGGCTCACAAGCCTTGTTAGAAGCAGGAACCAAATGTCAGACATCTCACACAGAGATAAACAAAACATTCACTTTGGACCCGTCAAAACATTTTTATTGATTGATTCACAATCATAATATTTTATTTTAGGAAAAGTGATACTTATATTCTGCACCTTTCTAAAAGCTTTGTAGATGTATTTTTTTTAACTATTCGTCTACATAAAATTTTTATGGAGCTAGTGCTGCCCCCTAATAGTCGACTAAACCATTCGTCGATGAGAAAAGTGACCAAGTTTTCATTATTTGGGTAGTCACTGAAAAAACCTCAATCTGCCTTCAGTAGCTGCGCCTTGTCACAGAGATGAACGTATCAGGGAATTGTTGCAACTCAGACATTTTCTCTTATAACACAGGAAGTCACTTACCTGCACACTGCTGCTAACTGTACTAGCTGCCATTAGCTATTTAGCTAACTTAGCAGTCCTATTAGCTGACTCTGCCCCGATTGGAAGCTTGAAGTACCAGGGGAGTCTTGGTGGTTGTTGCTAGCACAGGAGCTTTGGATCCAAAGCTCTGGCGTCCACCAAGAGGAGGACGTTTTCAGGCCTGGGGCAGGGGACCCAGCGGGGATCCGGAATGAGTACCAGAACCAGAGCTGGGCGAGCAAGCAAGGGAACCGGGCTTAGCAGCCTCCCACTGAACACGGGACCGAACTCAGCCTCAGAGACCGACGGAGGTCGTTTGACGACAAGGAATACAGTTCAGACAGATTTTCTGGGAATTGGTTAGTTTAAGTTTGAGTTTAAGTCTTGTAACGATTAGCAAGTGATTCTACAGACATGCAGAGTTGTATACTGCATCTTTAAAAGAAAATGATAATACAAAAGAAAGTCAAAGTGAAAAACATGACTCTTATTAGTTCTTAAAAATGGTTTTGAAATTGTATTTACTAATGCAGTGTTTTCTCTGAGGTTCCACAATCTAGGCATCTCCCAGGTATGAATGTGTTGAGCTGTATAGAAAAGTAAGGTGCTGCTAAAAAGAGTATGCTTGATCAGCAAAACTGTTTCTGGCATATCTCTGCAAGCTCTCAAAACTTTCTAATGCTGGTTCTCCTGGTAGCCGTTAGGATTCTTCTAAAAAAAGTCTTCTTTCTTTCTTCCAAAGGGTTTTTCTTGTAAGGATAATTGGTCATGTCATCCAGCCTAGTTGACAATCCATTAGCTTGATGAGCCTTATTTGTTTTGTTTCATGTCGTTTTCTTCTCATAGGCAACAACCACAATCACAATCCATACCCACTTCTGCTGCACTTGCTATATTTCCAATTGAGTTGTCACGCACGTTCTAAATGTTTGGGGGCATGGTGCTGATGATACGAAGATGCAGTCACTTGTGACCTACACCTATTGAGATGCTTGCTTGCTTTACCAGGTCGTTGTTGGAGTCTCTCAGACTTTATAAGTATCTGCATTTTGCCATCTTCCTCCACGACTGATGAGAGGGGGGAACTCGTAAACTCAAATATCTGTAGAATTTTTTTTAATTATTGCAATTAAATGGAAATGTGTTTAATGACATTTAAGTCCTTAGCTTTCACAAGACACTGAAAACAAAAACTGCTCATCTAATTCAAATGAGACAAACCTGCTGTTTCAAACCTGTCCAGGAGGGCGATCCCCTTCTCTAGCGATCTCCCTCTCCAGTGATCCCCACACCAGCAAGTCTTCCCTATTTCCATACCGGCACACTTGTCCTCACCTTCTAAAACCTAATAAAGAACCCTCTGTCTCCATATCGGTGTCTCCTGCCTGTCTGTCCGTAACAGGCGACAGGTCAAAAGATGCAAACTTACCTAATTGGACAGATTTCAATAATTGTTCAGCAAAAGGAGCCAAATGAGGCCAAGTCCAGTTTGTGTAATGTGCTGATTGGAATTAGCCCAAAACAGCCTGTGAACACAGATGGATTTTTAAACACTCAAACGAAATCAAATTTGAATAATGCATAAATGATGAAAAAGTTATATTGTTATAATAGAACTTCTTTAAAACCAGTAAAAGCAATAGTAGCATAAATAGCATCTCTCCTTAATATACAGCAGTAGCCCACCTTGCTTAATAATCATCTGTAGATGAAACACTTGTTTGGATAACTTAACCAATAGACAATAGATGAAGAATTAGTTTTGTCTAAAATGTAAAGATAGTTTATTATCCGATAAATATAAACATATCTGATAAACACTCTTGATACACAGAAAACATTGAAGTGAAATAGTCTTTAATGGCCTTTTAAACAGATGCAGAGCTCTTTTTTATTTGCATAGTTTTTAAACAATGATTGATAATAAAAATGCAAACCTAAAGGCTGGACAGTCAAGTCAATCTTATTTGTACAGCCCCATACAGTGTTTCAATGGGCTCTATAGGCCCACAGAAATGGTTTCCAACCCAGCTTCAACTCCCCAAAAAGAAAACAAATATGTAAGAAACCTCAGGAGGCAATTCAAAAAGAGCTCCCTACTCTTCAGACAGCCAGGTGGCGATTACCCAATATGAACAAAAAGTTCAAAAATACAACAATGGGAATATTATCATTACCCTCAAATTGGACAATTGTGCAGTGCAAAATTTGCGTTCAGTGCCAACTTTTGGTGACAATGCAGGAAGTACTTACAATTTATATAATGAAGCAGAAAGAAAGGTATGCAGGATAGGGTTGTGGATGGATATGTAGCACATCTGACTTTCATCTGGAGACTGAAGTTCACATCCCATCACAGACCAACAATACTTGGTAGCTTTTTTTGTTTTTTTAAGCATATGATCTTTCCCTAATCTTATCCATAGCTTAACGGTACTGTGGTTGTATTGTCGATTGTCAGTGTTCTGTCTGCTGAGTGGATTGGTCCAATATGAGAAGTCCATTAATACCACATGAAAGAGGGGGAGTGTGTTTGGACTGCACATAACATTTTCCATAAAACTGGTTCCAATCTACAACACTGAGTACATGGCCGGCATCATGTCACACTAAGCCAGCAGGACATTCAGGAACCCAGATTGGTTGTACATATTAGTTACAAATGGGACAGACCTCCTTGTTGGACAGAGCAATAACACTCAACAAGGAAATCTTTCCTGCAATTATGCTTATGATAGTAATGCAGTTTGATATTCTGCACAGCATTATACAACATATACATAACAATGCATGTGGAAATACTTTCCATATAGAAGATATATGGTATATATCTGGATTTTAAAAAAGCAGCAGCTGGGACACTTCTTTGATTAATAAAATTTTATGGCTGGAAAAAAGTAACATACGTTGGGACCACTGGCACTCCAAAGATTCATTTGTTAATTTGTGGTACTTTAACTGAACTTTTATAAGGAGACTGCATGCTCTTTTGTTCAGTAAACATAGTAGAGCCATTGAACTCAGTCTCCAGGTATTCACACCTAGGTGAACTCCAACACCCATGTGTTAGCAGCCATTGTTCTTTTTCTTTCCTCCTGGCTTCATCTACAGCATCTACTGCTGCCACCACCACTTTGTAATCTGCTTGGAGCAGACACACAGCAGAACCAAAATCTCCCTGACAGCAGCAACACGAGGACCTGTGTAAGATTTCTGCAACAATGTTTAGTTAACAGCTACTAAAGTCTGCCGGCTAACTAAACAGCTAAGTAAATGTAAGTAGAACAACAGACGGAGTGACCAGCTTCCTCCGATCTGCAGGATCGGAATACTGCACAGCAAGGACTTTTCCCGGAACCACAATTCTTTCTAGCTTGGGCCGTCTACAACAGATGGACCACCAGCTACCAAAGAGCAGCCTATTTCAAAGCAACCTTCTTTCCCTCCATGGACTGTTAACGTAACTGGGCATTACATAGCTTCACATAGTTTAACAGTGTACTTGGCTAAGCACAGGATACTTTTGTGAATGTATATGTATTGATTTGATTCATAGTGTTGTGATGTGCTTCCCCCTATTAGGATTTGGTAGCCACATGCTAAGTTGATGTTAGTTAATGTAATGTTTCACACAGACAGAGTCCTGCATGCTAACTAACTCTCTTAACTAGGCGCCACACTCTTTATCAACCATGACTCAGTCGCCATTTAGAGTTAGTTCCTTTTCTTTAACGTCACATGGCCTTAGCCGCCATTTTGAATTACCCTTCTTTGTCTAACTATGCAGCCACTGCCTCAGCCACCATTTTGGATCCAAGCAGTCATTTTGGAACACACACACACACGCCCTTTGCTCTGTAGTTCAGTGCATTTAGAGCTAGATTTCATAGTATGTGTTCTTCCTTATAATAAATGCTTGTGTATAATTATGCTGGCTTCTTTATTGTTGCACAAGAGTGAATAATTTGCCAACCTTTTCTATGTTGAACTCCAAATCCTTCAACCTACTAGCTATTAATAGTTATTAATTTAATTATTAATCAGTTCCAAATTGATAGTTTAGTGTATTTTATGAGACTGAATCAATTAATTAGTTAACTTTTTACTTTATTTAAGGGTGGTGCACCCAAGGAAGTTATTATTTATGATTATCTTTGATCATTTTGTTGTGCCCCTTTAACCACTGTAAATCCCAACACATAACAGAACCCAAAATTGCAGTGATTTTATGATTTCAATTATGTGTGCCTGTAAAGCACTTTGAACTGTGTTGTGAATTCAATTCAATTTTATTTCTATACTGTAGCGCCAATTCATAACAGAAGTTATCTTATTGCACTTGTCCTATAGTGCAGGCCTGGAACATACTCTTTATAATATTAGAGACCCATCAATTCCCACCATGAGCAAGCACTTGGCGACAGTGGCAAGGAACAACTTCCTCTTCAAAGAGGCAGAAACCTTGAATGAAACCTGCTCTATAAATAAACCTGCTTTGGTTCCCCTGATTACTATTGGTATGTCCTGTGTCAAAATTTGGTTTCTTGTATGCTTTTGTATTTTATACCCCCCTCTCTGTACAACAAAGAATTGCATAGAACTGAAATCTTTTCTATTCACTTCAAGTAATTTTATTTCCAGATCCATAGTCAACAAAAGTCAGCCTCTGTTCATGATAGAAAAAGAGATTATCACAATGTTTTGTTTATACTGGTTTCATCAGTTTGTGTGGCGCAGTAGTTCACAGCAAATCTCTCTCCCTCTGTCTCTTGCACATCACTTTTTGATCAGTGCATAATATCCCTCTGCTTTACTCAGTCTGGATTTCATTCACCATTACTTCAAATCCTTCCTTCTGCAGCACACAAAATAATAACGACACACTCAGCAGATCAGACAACCAAACTGGTAATCAACCTCTAAACCAAATCTGTAATCTGACCACTCATCACTGGATCCCGTTCAATTTTGATTTGTTTTGGTTTGGAAGAACTGGATTTGTATTCAGATCAGCATAGCTTTGTGCAGCTCTGGCTCTGGTTCCTCCATCACCCAGTCTATGCGTTTGGCACCAGGCAAGTCGGTCTGCAGCCAAAGTTCAGATGGAAATCACACCAAATTGGATCAATATTGAATCCAGGAGGGAGAGCTGTGTCTTATTACAGCACAGTATTGGAAAGTTAGTCCCCTGATTACCTGCAATAGGATTACAGTAATGCACAGAGAGAGAGAGAGATAACCACACTAACAATATAATTTTACTTGCATGGTTAGACAAAAAGCAATAGGCGGTAATCAGACTGTATTGGATCAGTATTTAATCCAGCTGGATGGCTTTTAACTGGACAGAATTAAGAAGTCACTCAATTTGTGTAATAGGATTACTGGAAATCTGGTTACAAAAAAAAGTATGATACATTTTCTAAAGAAGACTAGCCATGCTAGCAGCCCCATGAGGCTACAATCCTCATCACACAACAAAAAAAATGTTTTGGATGGATGAAAAATTAAAAGACATCTTTTCTCATTTCTTCAACACTAGTGCTAACTACTCAAAGCTCTGCAAATCACATTCACACACCGATGGCAGAACTGCTCATTAAAGCAACTAATCATTCACACACCGAATGGCACAACCCACAGGAGGACTTTGGGGTTCAGTGTCTTGCCCAAGGACACTTCGACATGTGGGGAAGCCGGGATCAAACCACCAACCTTCTGACTGGTGGACAACCCGCTCTACCACTAAGCCACCCCACTAGTTTTATTTTACAAAACTTTCATAAAATAATATGTATAATGGCGTCTGTTCATGCGTCGTTGTTTCCTCCTCTATTTTGTTTATATATGCAAGGAGGCTTCACTGCTGAGAGTTCAACTGTGTGTACACTTGCCAAAGAAACATCAGTTTGTCATGGTCAGCCCTGTTATTTGTTTACACTTTGAGGTTTAGATGTACTTTGGCCACGGCTTAAAGAAAAGGCATGGTCATCACAATAGAACTGCAGTGATGGTATGCAGCAGTATGTCAGTGCTCTCCTGCATGTGTGCAGTAAAAAGTTAGACTTCAGTGGAAGAGACATCTATAGAGGCTGCTTCAGATAAAAATCTACATGTACTTATGAGGCAGGTGAATGTAAGGCAGCAGAAGGACCCAAATGCAGATAGGGACAGTTCAATGATTTAATCACCAGTTAAAGAAAAGGCAGACACAGGTGACTCTAAAGCAAAGAAACATGGTAACAAAGACGCTACAACGATCTCACAACTGACTGGGGAAAGGGGGCTGGTATATGCTGCAGGGCTGATGAGGAAATGAGGTGCAGGTGGAGAGATGGGCATGGAAGCTCAGGTAAGGGGAATGAGGTGATTGCAAGGCAGATGGGAGTGGCAGGATCTGGAATAAAAGGAAAGTCTGAAGGTATCTGGTGGACAGTAAAGAATAAAACTGAAGGGGCCTGAGATTTGATAGGGCTGACAGTTGTCTAGAGGAGCTGAGTAGGAAGTCTCTTTTACTCAGCAACCTGTGACAGGCTGCCATTCAGAAAAAGAATTAACCCTCTATTAATCGCACCTGTGCTTTTCTGCTATGGTTAAAACCCAAACTATTAATAATAGGCAGACAGTATTACAGTAGACAATTTACATATATATTGCAATCATTCAGTTGGCAGTCTAATTCAAGCCAATACCAGTGTTCTATCTATGGTGCAATACCAACCCAATAGGGATATAGAAAGAATAGACTTATCTTTTTAACATAATCACTGAATCAGTGAACATTTCAACATTTCTTGATATGTGCATTAGAGCAGAACAGACGAGAGTACTCAACAGAAAAGAGGGAACATCCCATCTTGTATTCTTTATAGGTATCTCTAGACTGCAAGGCATTTCAGTGCATTTACATTTTAGCCCCATTATACCACACAGTCACTTATCATAAGTGCATTCAGCAGAAGTATGGTGAGAATCCTAAGATTATCGTGTTATCTTGAAACCTTTTCAGACTGCTAGGATGCAAAAATGAGCTCTTCTGGAAATTTGGACGGAAAGTGCCTCATTTATCCCTTATACACCACCTTTTATTACATGAAACGTTAGAGTAATAGGTGCTAACCACCTCTTCGGCCATCTTCATATGTGAGGGAGGGTTGTCTGGGTTTGTTTGTTATGTCTGTTTTTTTTCATCATTTGGTCCAGCAATTCAACTCAATTCTAGTTAGTTCAACTCAGTTTTGATAATGGCATAAAATGACTCACTTTGATCGCCTCTACAACACACCAAGTAGTCTGTCTGCTGTCACCCATCATTGGGCCATTGTTGAGCGTCTCTGGCCAACAGTCTACTGTAGTTTTTGACGTGTCCAGAACCATTGGTACTTTGGCAGCCATTCAGCCGGTTAAGCATGTTGAATTAGCAGTGGAGGCAGTCAGTGAGAGAGAGCTGTCTGACTGGATGGTCAAGTGACAAATCACTGATTTCATCCATTCAGTGCTGTTTCTCCTTACTTTTTGAGTTTACCTCCTCTTTCCTTTTTTCCTGGGTTGACAACACAAGCGGAAAACAAAAACTTAACAGTGGGATGTGTAACTTTTTATCAGACATATTTTCACTTTGCACTCTGAGCATATAACATGATTGTTTAAACATGTCATGGTAGTGTGAAAGGGTCTGGCTATTGGTTTTGTTTGTCTTTTGTTTTTCTCTTTTCATCATGTTTGATGTTATTTTCCTATCATACAGGCACAGAACATGCATGTTGGGCATCAGCTATAGTCTTTGCCATGTGTTTATGTGAGGAGGTGCCTTTGTTGCTGCTAGTTCTTTAAGAATGGTTTGGTGTGTCAGGACAACAACAACAATGTGGAATAGTAGAGTACAGAATAGAGTACAGAAATCAATAAACAACATCTTTCTATAATCGAAAAAACAAACAAAAAACTGACTGCAGGGAATTTAAGTAGATCCTGGAAAGACACACCAGTCACTGGATGTTTATAATAAGTGGTAAACCACCACAGATACTTTTAATAAAATATTTGACAAACAAAATTATCAAGTATAATTGTAAAACGTTCTCTTAAATCATACAGACTGAAGTGATTACTGAAATGATCTTAATACAGATCTTTCTATATGGGCCACATACTTGTAGCCAGCAGTTAGCTGTCCTATAAATAATTGGAGAAACTAGGTGGATGTACAGAATCTGTGTAAAGAGGTGTGTAACTAAGTGCTTAAAGTTGGATTCACACTGCTCTGTTGAAGTCCTGCTCTGACCTCCAGTTTAAATGGATGTGTATGAACTGTGGCAGGTGTAATCACATCACTGCACTCCAGTTGTCCTAGTTAAATATTCAACGAAATGAGCTGGGCTGTGGTAGAGGCTAATATTGAAAGGTGAGGAGAGTGTGTGTGTGTGTGTGTGTGTGTGTGTGGCCTTAAGATAGGAAAAGAGGACACAATTTTAATGTGTGTAATTTGTATCAGTGTCTATTAGTGCTGAAATAATTTGTCAATTAACTGATTTGTTCATTGTCAAAAAAATGAATCACCATTTTGATAATGGTTTGACATTTTAGATTATTTATAAAGCAGAAATGCCAAACATGTCGTTCATTCCTGCTTTTCAATTTAGGATTTGCTGTTTTTCTGTTTTATATCATTTCTGGTTTTAGACAACAAACTATTTGAAGATGTCCCCTTGGACGTTGGGAACTTAATTGAAAAAATATGAACAAATAATGTGTGTGTGTGTGTGTGTGTGTGTGTGTGTGCGTGTGTGTTTATGTGTAAGTAGACATTAGAGACAAATAAAGAAGAAAGAGCCAGTGTGTATATAATGCAAAATGCACTTTTTCATGGTTTTTCAACATAAATATGTGACGCCCAAAGTATGATAAAATACCATCCTCTCTCTTTTTCTCCAGCTCCATCTGTCATCAAAAATGTGTTCCAAAAAGCCAGTGAGATTTGCTTCCATGTGTGATGTCCTACAGGGCTTTGTTAAACATCACCACCTCCAGCTCTGGCTATGGCTGACTCCGGTAAAACGAAAATGTCAAAGGTACGAGCAACAACGGCCAATACAACAGGCATTTGCTTCAAAACTCAAGGATGGATCAATACCAGCTGTCTGTGACCCAACTTCAAACTCGGAACCTGTAAGTTTTGCCATGTTTTATGTTATGTATGTTAAATAACGAGAGTAGTAAGCTGGATGTGGGTGGGTGTAGGCTTTTCATGTTTCTTTTTATGGAACTTAACTTATAATGCAACAACAAACTGCATATCACCTCATAAACAGGTCATGTGAAAAACTTCTTTTGATTCCATGCATGTAGAAGGGTAAAAAAACTGGTCCATTTAACATCCTGACTATGAAAATGTGAAAGAGATTTGCTAATCCTTCACCACAGGTGGTAAATAATAATTCTGTAAGCAACAAAAGATATTTCTCTGTTTCACAGTCAAACTTTAATATGGTGTTGACAGATCACAATTTAAATTATACAATATTCTCAACAGTATTTTGAAAGGGTATCAAACAGATAATCTGCAGCTTTGACAAACATTTTAAAGCATAAGTATGGCAATAATAATTGACAAGTAAAAACATGGAGACAGTACAGTCCTCACAGTGGCTGCAGATACTTTGGTTACTGAGCAGTTTTTAAAGTACATAAGAAAATTACTTTGGGATGGCGATCAAGATGGTGCCGCTGATGGCAGCCTTTGTACTGCGCTCTCTAGTACATTTCATCATCAAAAATCCCAGCAGAGGATGTACTTTCTATGCCAGCTCAGGAAGTTCACCCTGCCTAAAGAGCTGCTGATCCAGTTCTACTCTGCAATAATCCGGTCTGTTCTCTGTACATCCATCACTGTCTCGTTTGGATCAGCCGCCAAACAGGACAGGAACTGACTACAGCGGACAGTCAGGACTACAGAAAAGATCATCGGTGCTAACCTGCCCTTCATTCAGGACTTATACATGTCCAGAGTCAGGAAACGAGCAGGAAACATCACTGCAGATCCACCTGCCAGCAACCTGTTACATTAATCATATTTATTTCAGTACAATTTGCAGTCTGCACCATTGCACTAATTGTCTTACTGTTTACAAATGTTACTGTTGTTTTTTTACTTTTTAAAATAATATATCTATATGTAGATAGTAGCTTAATGTTTGTTTACCTTGTTGAGTTGTTGTCCTTGTTTTTAGTCTATTTCTGTGTATGTACATTGAGAGCAACGAAAAACCGGAGTCAAATTCCTTGTATGTGTACACATACCTGGCAAATAAAGCCGATTCTGATTCTGATTCTGAAGATCAGTAATTCCACCTTCAGTTATGTTGACATGGTACTGGATAAATTATTTTATTAGGTGTCTTTTTGTCAGAAATAATTGCTTGACTAATGTTTTACATATTCTATTGTTTCATATTGTACTTTCCACTCCACACGTCCTGAAAATTACTCTTAAGTGTTTACATTACATACTGGGCAACATGTACATGCTAACCTCTGTATCTCTTCACAACAAATGCTTTCTAATTCATTGGGCTCTGTAATTTCTCACAAATGTACAAATGTAAAACAGTGTTTACGGTTTAGAGAGTTTGTGCAGTATGTACATGAGGCAAACGTCAGGGAAACTAGTAATCTTGGTTGCCGATGTTGTTCATTTCTCCCTGATTCCGCACATGTTTGAAAGATTCCCTTTCAAACATGTGCGGTTGTGAAGTCTTTGGTTTAGAAGCGGTTATTGTGGCGATATTCATGGTAGAAGTGCAGCTAAACTTGGTTACAGTAATTCAAAGGCTACAAAGGCGCTGGTGGAGCAGATGCGGAAGTTGGGAGCTAACCTATCAGAGCAGACTTGGCTTTTCGAAAGGGGGGCCTTAAAGAGACAGGCGCTAAGGCTGAATTCAGGCCAAATCAGGCCTTGCGGCAATTAGCCGCAGGGTTGTGCGGCGGTGTGTGGGGGTGTGGGCATGTTCATTTGTGCTTTAGAACATAACCACTGTGAAACAATCAAAATAACGTTTTATTTCTCTGATTCACTGGCTTTCTCACTACTAAGAAGCTGGGTACATGAAATAAACCAATCAAGGACACAACTGGGAGAGTATCATAGTTTGGTCCAAGAACTCTGCCTGGATAGCGTCAGGTTTCAATGATATTACAGGCTGACTGTGGAGAAGTTTGACGAGTGTGTTTTTCCAAAAGTTTATTCTGTTTCAACTTTTCCGCCACAGATCGCTGCATTTATTTTCAGTATCCCCTGTGGCCCCCACAGCCGCAGCCTAAACTGAGTAACCTCACTCAAATGAATGGGAGAGCTGGTGTTTTCACCACAGCATGTGATTTGGTCTGAATTCAGCCTAAATGTGAGAGTGTTTCAGATATGATGAATAGAGAAGCTGCAGTAATGGTCAGTATGAGAAAAACATTAAACATTTAACATTAAAGAATGTAAACATTTTCTAGTAGACCCCCGAAATAAAAGTATGAAACTGAAAGTGAGCATAATATGTCACCTTTAACAGACAGGACTTATTCAAGTCAGGTTCACGTGGAACTTGACAGTCAAATCATCAGACAACATTTGGCAGGCCCCTGCTGTTCCTGAGTGATGTAACCGAGACTTGAGGAAGTCCCGCCCTAATCAGACATGCTTGATATTTGTCACTCTGGCCAACAATATTTCAGTATTGAATGTCACCAGTACATATGTGCTGCTACCTGACTCTTGCTGAGTTATATCTATCTAGCTAGCTATATTCTCTTGCTTCTGTTTTTAAACAAAATTACCATCTGTTATTTCACAAGCCTGAACCAAAACATACATGATTTTTGAACAAGTGTGTGTACTCACAAACAACAAGCTGCATCTTATCATGTGCTGCCCCATGTTCTTCACTCTTCTTCCAGTTTGTAAAGTGGGTGTGTGTATGTCTGTGAGAATATGTGTAAGCTTGGTTAGAACTGTACTGTATCCCACTCAGGTCAGTATCAGAAGCCTCCTCCCTTCACACACTCATAGAAACCCAAACTGTGGAGTGCTTTCAGCTCAATGGGGGTTCATTACACACTCACACACACCCCTCGACTCCCTGCTGCTCCTTCCCAATCACTAATGCTGGATATGCACTTTGATAGGAGTGTGTGTGTGTGTGTGTATGTGATGGCTAAAGAGATGGTGCATTAGCATATGTGCGTGCCAGCTTGCATGTTTAAAGCAATTGTCTGTGTGTGTGTGTGTGTGTGTGTGTGTGTGTGTGTGTGTGTGTGTGTGTGTGTTGGCAGGGGGCATGCATGTGTATTTTTAGAGATGTAACATAAAAAAAAGACTTGAATAGACAATTTGAAGATGTGTTGGAACACTGACAGATTTTGCAGCATCCCAGTGACCCCAAGCAAAATTAGGCTAAATGCAATTTAATAGCTGAATGACATGCACTTCCAGGCTAAATGCTATTTCAAAGTCATTACAAGTTGTATCAATGCAAAAGCAGTGAAATGGAAAAAATGTTGGTAGTTTTCTGTTGTTCAGTGCTGCTAAAACTTTGTTGGTGTCTCAAACTTTCCCTCCAGCTGCCTTGTCTACTTTGACTCAGATGTTGATTTCCAGTATTTCCCTGAATGCCTTGTCCTCACATCCAGGAATTAGACCCAAACTTTTATGTTTCGATATGCGTAGAAAAGAGAGCTCTGTGGTTGTATTGGAGAGCGCCTGCATCTGGATGTGTGCAGTAAGCTCAGTTAACCATAGACAAATAATCAAGTAGAAACGTGAATTAAAAACAATAGTTACTATTCAGACTGCAAAACACAATTTAATGTACAGACTGTATGTTTCTTTCAGTTCAATAATCTGCTTCTTGCTCTGACTAAACACGAATGGAAAAGGAGTTGTGAGGGGTTGTTCATTTTTCCAGCCGGAGATGCACAATTTCTTACCCTGGGAACTACTCATTAAATCATATGTACATGTACCCACCACAGGCTATACATCCACTGTGATAGAGATGTGGACAACGACTGTGTCAACATCTGCATGTGTCCTAAAGTTTTCATTTGAGCAATATTTGGACTGAGGAATGTATCTATTCTTCCATAGTAAAAAATATAACTAAATAATAAAAAATAAGTACTTAATATTGAAGATGGAGATGGAGAGGAAGAGGGGGAGAGAGTGAGAGGAGGATAAAGGCAGAGAGAGAGGGCGGGAGAGCGAGAGAGAGAGAGAGAGAGAGAGAGAGAGGGAGGGAGGGTAGGCATGGAGATTGGCTCAAAGAGCTGGGTCTGGGTGACAGCTGTTGCATTGAGAGTTTATCAGATTAAATCTGACCATCTCCGCTGCGAGAGGGAGGGACCCAGTTAACTGATGCCCCAAAGACACACACACACACACACACACACACCCCACAGTGGACACATTTTAGACTTCATACTTTGAGTTGCTTTGGTCAAATTGTAAAAAAAAAAAGATACATCATAGAATAAACCACTAAGTAGGGTTGCAAAAGAGAACAATATCCCCTCCTAATGAATTAATACACTGTATATTAACCGACTTTGCCCTTAAAGGATTAGTCTGGTGTGTTGTGTCTTCTAAAAAGCAGTTAGTCAAGGCAAAAAAAGTTTGACACACCATCGACCCAAAACCTCTTTATTACCTCCACCCTCCAAGATGAGATTTGTGTACTGACGTCACATTACGTAGTACAGTATCTGGATATTAAATTAATATAAATATATAATATAACCCAAACATTCAGGCCCATCAAAGGGCAGATTTGAAGTCATGATCATCCACATTTTAATATATGTTTACTGATATATTTAATGCAATGATGATCCCACCAATACTCATGAAAATGTTCAGATTAGCTGATCCCATCATTCAGTATTGAGTGCTATTTTTCAAATTAAGACGGTGTAGTCCCTCATTCGTCCAGGAGTGTTCTATCGTAGAAAAGGTTTCAGTCGTAGTCATCTGGACACTGTTTTCAGAATCAAGACGTTTCGGCTCCCATCCGGAAGTCATTCTCAATTGAGGAATGACTTCCGGGTTGGGAGCCGAAACGTCTTGATTCTGAAAACAGTGTCCAGATGACTACGACTGAAACCTTTTCTACGATATTTTTCAAATTGTGCATCTTGTGAGCCCAAATTTCAGCTGATCTCAGCTAGCTACTCACTTAATACGTTCCTTATAGGTTCTGATCATCTCATTCTCATTCCCAGCTTGTCAAATACCAATGTTTTGTCACGCCCCTCTGTTCTCCCGGGCTTTCAATTAACTCCAATGTAAAACCATCCGCGGCAATATTAGACGCTCAGAGGAACTGCTCCGGCCGTCTATTCACTCCAATATTAACCTGACCGCAGCGCTATAAGACGCTGTGAGCATCAGTCCCATTGGAGAACCGAGACGCTGCCCAGAAGTATTTTCCTCACTGTTAATTCCCATGTTAGGGTTTTCTTGTGATATTCTCAACATTTCTCAAAACTAAAACACGAAAGTGTCCTTGATACTTCAACAATACAATAGGTTAATGTTACGGCTTTCAACTTAGATAATTTCTCCTTCAATTCTGAGAAATAAAGTATTTTTGTCTTATTATTTTTTATTGGTCTGCGTCTACGTCACGTGACTGCCAAGTTTCTTTTGTCAAAACCAAAATGGCGGACATTCCTTTTATTCTCAGTGGAAAATGCAGTATTTTAAGATAGTTTCTGGATTAAAATGTGTTTTGATAACATTTCTAGTGAGAAATGTGGGTTTTATTCTCATAATCTTCGTTCAGTGAATGTATATGTCATTATGAAGATTTTCTCAGGTCTCAGGGAGCGACACTCGCCTGCATACTCGCTTGGATCCACAGGGTTGCACTGCGCTCCTCATGTGAATAGACAGGCAAAAAAGCCCTCTGTGAGTAGCTTCTCTATGCGTGGTAACCAGGGAAACAGCTTCTGTGCACTACTGTATCCCTGCCGGAACAACTGTTTTTTCTTTATAGCCTAGCGTATACATAGCGTTACCTGATACATCCAGTCTTGCGCCGATGCTCTGCCATGCGAAAGCGCTCCTGTTTATGAGTCCTTTCATTTCAATATTACTTTGTTTATTTCATTCTTATTATTATTACCTTACTTTTGTTTATTATTATTCCTCTGTGTTGCGTTTTTTGGGAGCAAATGCCAAGACACGTTCTTTGTATGATTGAATGGGCTGTGTCAAGCTGACATAAAATCCAAACAAAACATTTCCAGTGTTATATAAATAGTAGCCTATGCATGCCTCAGTATTTAATGACCTGTGAATGTGAATGAGAATGAGTTAAAGAGAGTTTTTCACCAGACTTCAGGTTTAGCGGTGAGCTAGATTCCTCTTGCAGTGGTGGCTAAGGATCATGGGTAAAGTAGCCTAGCCTTCCGTTATCCAAAACTGACAACAATTTAATTGACTACAATACGATTTAATTTAATTAAATTCTCAATTTATTTAACCAACCTTCCATCTTTGTCATGACCAAATCCCAATGATGCACTGAAAATGAAAATTGGCCCTGGACTTTTTGACTCAGACCAACCCACCTTATTTATCTTATCTTATTATTGTCTTCTGTCTTACCGCTTCAGCTGCAAAACCTTGACTAACAGTTGAACTGGTATCACTGGTCATAGTGGGCTGCTCTCTCTCCTCTCTCTACTCTCTGCTGCCAGTGCCTTTAGGCTCACTAGGCTGAGATGACTGACTGGTAATGGTGGCAAATGAATAATTTGTTATTTTAAAACATTTGGCTGCATCGGCCTCAAGGGACTTCAACCTCTTCTCTCTCAGCTTTTCAGCACCACCTTAAAGTTTTTTCTCTTTTTATTTGTCTGTCTTGCTCCACTCCGCTATTTATCCATGTAATGTCACCACTTAAGGTAAAGTTGGAATGAACCGGACCAAAAGTAATTGGCTTGGAGAGAGAGGCTGACAGATCTGCAGTACCAATACCAAACTGCAGTGGCAGCGGCAGCCCACTCGCCTGGGCCAGTCAGCCACACTGGTGCATAATCAAAGTGGGCTTATCTCTCTAGCTCTTGTTTTTGTTCTATCAATATAATGATGACCCATTCTGAGTGGCCCAAGTGGCCCAGAGTCCTTCTGGCATTTGCACAATTTCCAGATGGCCAATCCATCACTGGCAAACCCCCACCAATCTCCTGCCTGTCACTTACACTGCTGCTGCACTTGACAGGCGCATTTGCAACTGTTTTGAAAATTAATTGAAGGGATATGGTTCACAAAATACTCCACATGTTGAATCCAGCAGAATGCAGAGTCTCTGCTGCTGAGAGATTATTGCATGTGAGCAGCCACAGCAATATCTGCAGCTTTGCTTCAGTCTCATCCTCGTACTAAATCAATTGAAGTGCAGTGCTGTTTCTGCTGAATCCATGTGTGCTTGTTCACAGAAAATTTTAAAATGGCTATTAGAACATGGTAGAGGTGTGTCATGCAGCCCTGCCCATGCTCCAGTGCATTAGTACACCAAACAGCTCCCTATTACCACTGTGAAATACCTGCCGATTGAAGAAAACTACACCCTTAAAAACTTTAACACTCTACATTGCTTTTCTAGTTCAGATTTGTATATGCCAGACTGGCATATTTTGACCACACATAAATGATGCAACATCATAGAGATCTTAAAGTCCCCCTCCATTCAAAAATGTGTTTAGCTTATTGTTACTTCAGTTGGAAATTTGAACTTCACTGTGCAAAATGATGTATGTTTGACACTAGAAGACTGTTTTCATATTCATCTGCTAAGAGAGGGGAAAGTTTCACTGTGCTCACCTTAAAGGTCCAGTGTGTAACATTTAGGAGGAGCTATTGGCAGAAATGGAATATAATATTTATATGTATGTTTTCATTAGTGTATAATCACCTGACAATAAGAATTGTTGTGTTTTCCTTACCTTAGAATAAGCAGTTTTTATCTACAGAGGGAGCGGGTCCCCTTCCATGGAGGTCCCCATGGTGCACTGCCATGTTTCTACAGTAGCCCAGAACGAACAAACCAAACACTGGCTCTAGATAGGGCTGTTCGCGGTTTTTGTGACTTTCGCGGCTACCATAGTTTCTCCTACAGACTTGAAAGGGGAGTGTGATGCAAGCAGTATTCAAATGGTTGCAAACTGCAATTTCACTGCTAGATGCCACTAAATCCTATACACCGGACCTTTTAAATCTGAATTTAAGGCTACATGTGATGTTTTGTGACATCACAAGTAGTTTGGAAGCCAATAGGTGTCACCATTACTTCAATGAAGTAGGAGACATCTTGTGTCCAGCAGTTATTTGCATATTCATAGATGATGGATTTTTTAATCAGGTAGAAGGAATGGATGTAATTTTAATAATTTTAACAAGGAAATTGAACTTTTGTGGAAAAACCATATCAGACACAAATTAGTATTCAAAGCAGAGTATTTTTATGTTACAGAATAAGGCTGGTGATGTTCTATATTTTTCTTATTATCAACCAATCCCATGAGTCAATCCCACATACACTGTCCTGCAGCCATCGATAACTCACTAGGTCACCAAATATGTATAAATCTTTTGCTGAAAATAATCCCGAACAAATGCACGATAAATGCTGAATACCACAATACCACTTAGACTCTAAATAACATAATATCCATCCATCCATCCATTTTCTACCGCTTGGTCCCGTTAGGGGTCGCGGGTGACTGGAGCCTATCCCAGTGACTTTGGGCCTTAGGCAGGGTACACCCTGGACAGTGGCCAACTCGTCGCAGGGCTAAATAACATAATATATGACACTTAAAGAATAGGTTCACAATTTTTCAAGTCTGTCTTAAAACAATAGTCAGGTGCCCATATTGTCACTTTGCTTGTAATCATTCCTCCTGTTCATACTGGCCATTAAAAGATCCCTTGCTAATGTGCATTCAATTTAAGTGATGGAGGACAAAATCCACAGTCAACGAAAATGTATTGTTTATCTGAATCTAATTTGAGGCTTCAGTGGCCTGAGTTGTTTTCCAGTGACTGAAGTCCAAAATTCCCTCTTTTTGTTATTATCCCTCCACTGCAGCTCATCAGGGAAACACAAAGAGGAAATTTAATTTCGTACTAAAATATGTGAATTTGGAAAATGGGTCCAGCTCAAACTGCTGAGCCTCATTAACTTCAAATGAACTTCTGAATACATCTTTACACAAAACAAAAAAAACCCCATCACTTACATTGAAAATTATTATGAGCTGTGGCTACATTCAGAATGAATGCATTTTCAGAATAGGCGTGGCACAAATCCGATATACCGGTATGAATTAACTAGGTGATGGTAAGGGGATTAGTTGAATCGCAAGAATATGGCTGAACTTCAAACTACAGTGCAGATCCACACACCCACAATGATTGAAATTGTAGGCGATAATGCATATAGGCATAAAATATGTAAATCACATGTTGTCCTAAAAAGTCATATAGTCACCATTCATTCCTTATAGAGGAGCAATATATTCAAAAGCTAACTTTTTTTCTTGTGCGGACTTTAACTTTGAAAAGGACTCTAATGTCCAGATGTGGGTGTATCCTGTTGCAGCTTGCTAGTCAAAAATGGTCGGCAAGTGACTTCTTGTGATCTAAAGTGCTCAAAACAGCTGGAGAAAACTGAGAGAGCAGACTCAGAAATGATCATGTGCATGATCAGGATTGCAAGCTCAAATCTGATTATGCTCTTATGAATCCGTGCCTGTGCGCTCTCAAATGTTTACTTGCAGACTGAGTAGTGCAGAATTTATCAGAATTTATTCTGTGCTGCCTCAAATCTTTTGTTGTCAATATACTTCCATAATTTTAGCCCCAGTTAAGATGGCTCAAGATGTAAGTCAAGAAAATTACAAATCATAGCCTACATTTATTATGTAAAGTGTGTGGGCCAGCCAAACCAGCAGTGGTTCACCGCCTGCCCGGCTGTTCCAGCCTTTTTAGCATCCTCCACTTTCTTTCTCTGAGCTTTCCTGCTGAGTCAATAAGGAACTCTTTGGCTTGTGGAGGATAAAAACAGCTCAAAATAGAGCGTCTTAGCTTCCAAGCCACCAAGATACGAGTTACATGCAATCTTGAGTAGTGTGTTAAACCTGTTGACATGAATGAGTCAGAGGCCTAGATGAGGCCTGTGTCTCTCCTCACATGGCGAGGGAAGAGATAAAGCTGTTGCCTGTTGCTGGTTGAGATCGGAGGGAATAAATGTTTCACAGCTCACCTTGACTACTACTACTTTATTGTTATTATTTATTTTATCTTGTGTTTTCAGTCTTGTTATCTGGTATTAATACGACATCTGTAGCTGTATATCTTTTCTGGATAGGGAAAAACGGTTGTTAATGGAAGCACCTAACTCCACCTTTTCCTGCTATCTCAAGCAAGCCCAGCAAAAAGCTACAGCCCATACAACAGAATGTTAGTTGATGTGTCTGCCACCTCCACTACCATATGTTTTCGCTATTGTGGTATTTAGGGCTATTTGCCATAACAAAACTGAAAATACATTATTTCTCTGCTGAAAATTATTAAAACTGATGACCTTAGCATAAACCTATAGTATGATTAAACTATCCAGGAGACGCCAGTGTTTCTATTTTGAAGAACACTGAAGATTTCATTATCCATTATCTCCAAATGATGACGAAAAAAAAGTGCATGCATTTGTTACTTCTAGGCTGGACTACTGCAATTCCTTATTATCCGGCAGCCCGAATAAGTACCTTAAGACTCTCCAGTTGATCCAGAATGCTGCGGCATATGTACTGACAAGAACTAGGAAATATCTCTCCAATATTAGCTTCTCTGCACTGGCTCCCTGTAAAATCCAGAATAAAATTTAAAATCCTTCTCCTCACCTACAAAGCTCTTAATGGTCTGGCACCATCGTATCTTAAAGATCTCATAATACCTTATTATCCGACTAGAACACTGCGCTCCCAGGCTGCAGGGTTAATTGTGGTTCCTAGAGTCTCCAAAAGTAGAATGGGAGCCAGAAAATTCTCCACACCATCTCCACATTTAAGAGTAGGCTTAAGACTTTCTCTTTGATAAAGGCTTTGGTGAGTCCTGAACCATCCCTTAGTTATATAGGCCTAGACCTAGACTTCCCATGATGCACCTCTTTCCTCTCTCCTTCTCTCCCTCTCCATCTGTATGCATTTTTATCCCATTACTGCCTGTTACTAACTCGACACCTTCTCACTCCCGTAGTTTTGTGCTTTCTCGTTTCTCTCCTCTCTCCATCTGTCGCTTTCAGCAGGAATTTCTGCCCCCGGAGCTGCAGAGACTGGATCTGTGGTTGTGGGCCACCTGCTGCCCCCGTGTTCCTGCTCGACAACTGCTACTACAGTTGTTGTTATTTGCTCTGTTACTAATACTGACATTATTTTTCCTATAGCTGTCATTCCTATTATTATTAATTGATTAATATTAACACTACAATTACTATTCTACTATTTAAAAAAAAAAATTCTACGTGGTATTTGGACGGTGTAGTCCCTCATTCGTCCAGGAGTGTTCTATCGTAGAAAAGGTTTTAGTCGTAGTCATCTGGACACTGTTTTCAGAATCAAGACGTTTCGGCTCCCATCCGGAAGTCATTCTCAATTGTGAAAAAATTGGACAAACAGCCACTTCACAAAATACTTTATCAGCACAGACGACACGCTAACTCAGGATTACAGAGCGCCGTGCATTTGCATTTAAAAGCTACAAACCACACATTTGAAGACAGCGAGGTGAAGATTCTTAGTAGAGAGAAGAGTTGGTTTGAACGGGGCATCAAGGAAGCCATTTTTATGAAAAAAGAGAACCCCTCTTTGAACAGAAATGGTGGTCTGAGATTTAATCTGCCCAAAGTCAGAGTGTATTATCACCTTGGTCACGCCTATCACATGCTAATCAGGCACTTAACAGTGATGAAGTAGATGCAGCCAGAAAACAATAGGCCTGATTACTGATTACTGGGCCATCTTGAAACTATTAGGTCAGTTTCAGGTGAAACTAGCTATTAACAGATACTCAGGCAGATTCCTTCCTGAGGGCAGGGCTTATGTAACTCAGAGTAGCTTAAATTTCCAGTTCCCGTCCAATTTTTTCACAATTGAGAATGACTTCCGGATGGGAGCCGAAACGTCTTGATTCTGAAAACAGTGTCCAGATGACTACGACTGAAACCTTTTCTACGATACGTGGTATTTGCATTGTGCCTCCCTCTCCCCCCCCTCAAAACCCCTCTCTCTCTCTCTCAAAACCTAACACGGCAGCGGCAGATGGCCGCCCACCATTGAGTCTATTTCTGTCCAAGGTTTCTGCCTCTTAAAGGAAGTTTTTCCTTGCCACTGTCACCAAATGCTTGCTCATGGTGGGATTTGTTGGGTCTCTAATTAATATTATAAAGAGTACGGTCTAGACCCGCTCTATAGGAAAAGTGCAATGAGATAACTTCTGTTATGAATTGGCGTTATATAAATAAAATTGAATTGAATTGAATCTCTCTCTTCTCTCTGTTTGTCTTTCTCTCTAAACTATTTTACAATGCTTCCCTTCCTTCTTTTCCTAATCTCATCCTGTCTCTTTCTGGTCTTCCACCCAGTTATTTAATTCCTCACTGCTGTCCCCCTCAGTCCATTTCCACCTCATGCATATACTCCATCCTAGTTTCCTCCATTCTGTTTCCCCCTTTCTCTCACTCTATCAAGCATTTTCTCTCTCTCTTTATTCTCAGGGGCGTCCCTGACCCCATTCATTCATCTCTCTTCAAGACAGTGGATCCACTCTCAGCAATTACTCTACATGCTCCGCTCTCTCTAACATCCCATCCCTGTGTTTTCCAACTACCCCCCACCCCCGTTTTATCCTCTCTGTCTTTCTCTTGCTCTCCTCTCTCTTTTGTCTCACTCCAGCCTATCGCCCAAGGGGAGTGATTGACAAGCAAGCGGGGGTCTTGTAAAAGGGAGTATCTGATTGGTGGTGAGGGAGATGAAAAGGATAAAGCCTCCTGGACCTGCCCTGACTGCACTGCAAAAAAGATTATTTGCTATTTATCTTGTGTTCAGTCTAAAGGTGCATTCATGTCAAGCACGTTTGAAGTGGCTTCTGTAAAGTCAGCAGTGTTAACTGCTGTAGTTTGCTGTGTTTGTCCAGGTGAGAACAATGCCATCAAAGGAAACTGATCAATAATGAAAATGGAGTTACTATTTACACAAAAATAGTGTAGAAGTAGGTATTCCAAACAGGTCAACAGAAACTTGTGGAAAGAAGGAGGGAAAGTATAAAAATTAAATAGTATTAATAGTTCAGTATTGAATATTCTGTTAAAGAACGGCCAAAGATGTTAGATGTTGAAGTCTGTTACAGTCCTGGAAGGCTCTATTATAAATGGCAAATTAATCATTTCATCTTTTTTCCAGTTTTCCAACCTTAAAACACTAGAATGGGAACATTTTAGTTGTGGTGATTTCCCAGCATAGAGAAAAATACAACCTTGAAAGAATCATCTGTGCTCTTTTAAAACAGCTGTGTTGTGTAGTTAATTAGTACTGATGACATAACAAACCATAGGAAACAACCCTAAATCAAAGGGTTTATTGGTATGATAAGACAGCATCTGGTAGCCAGCAGTTCCTCATGCTTGGAAAGCTGAGCACAACAAAATTAGCTCAGGATCTGAACCACCAGTGCTCATATTCAGCTACTTCTTCATGTGTTCTTAAATTCTATGGACTCCAAAGAAGAAGAGTGTTGACAAGTCCATCACACTTTCCACCCACTTTTTTTGCTGTTTTTTTGGACTCCTCCCTCACCAAAGTTCAACAAAATTTTAAAATGATGATAATTTAAACAGTTTCAGAAAATGTTTTGACTCATGATAAAATTAGTCAAGTGAGTCTGTGTGTTTTTGGCTGGACTGCAGCAAAGCTGGGCCAGCCCTATACAGTAAAAGCGAAAGTCTGTCCCTGACTTACTGAGTGATGAAGTTACACCATTGGTTGGTCAAGTGTTCGAGTTTCCCTATTGGCCGTTGCTCTTTCAAAATGAATAGGAACGAACAGTCCTGATTTACGTCCTCAGGAGGCTTTTAAAGGAGCTGTAAGCAACATTCACTGCCACTAAATGTTGCACTAGAGCACCAGCATCTCAGACCAAAACAAATGGGCGCTATGGCGCACAAGACCATTGAGAAAAACAGTAATTTTACCTCGCGGATCATCATAAAACACACTTAATTCAAACTGGACAGAAACAAAATAAAACTCACCAAAACCAACTTTGTTAGTATTTCCACTGTTCCAACAATCACCAACTGTGGTTTGTCAAAATAAACCCTTAATTCACCATATTAAGGGTTTTATTGAAATATTCTGGCTTTATGCCTCAGTCAGCAACCACAAAATGGACTGCAATGGCTGCTGTGGACAAATGCAGCCGTCAAAGTACGTCTACTAAAAGTGCTTGTTTTTGCCACTGACAGGCTCAGATTGTTTTTGTGTGTCTGACAACATTATGGAAAGGATTGCTACAGAGCTAGACCTTTTTGTTAAACAGTAAAATCCTTTTTGTTTAACCAGAAACAGCTGTTTTATCGTTCTCGCCCGCCACCAGACTCCATTGTAAAAAACAATAATTTTACCTAAAACACACTTCATTCAAACTCTACAGAAACAAAATAAAATTCACCAAAACTGTCTGTGTTAGTCTTTCACAATCACCAACTCTGGTTTTGTAAAAAAAAATCCTGAATTCATTGTGCGTGTTCCTAAGCCTAACTGTTTTATTGCCTAAACCTAACCAACTAGTTGTGTTGCCTAAACCTTACCAAGTAATTTTGTTGCCTTAACCTAAATCTTGCAAGAGTTTCCGCAAATCCAGGGTTACCATCTAGATAGGACCTGATGCGAGAGGTAAGATGACATCACTTTTGGTGTGCTCACCCTCGTGCCAGGGACACTGAATCAATCACAAACAAAGCTTTACGAGGGCTAAAAATTTATTGTGATGTATTCTGTTGATTTGCAATAAAAAAACAATTGTTCATAAACAAAGCTTTACAGCAGACAGTCCTCAGGAGCACATTGATCATACACGGTCCAGCCATATAGGCTACTAGGTTTTGACCTAGTCATGTATTTTAATGATCTTAAGCCTATATAACTTGTATTTAAACCATTTAAACTGCATTTAAAACGTCATATGACCACATTGACAGAAACAAAACAATCAAATTATATAGCTGATTAAAAATACTGTACATCACCTTTTGCAGTGTGTCTGGCGGGGGTCAAGGCTTCGGTTTCAGCCAGTTAGAAACCTGTTTGAACATTGCCACCGTGTGGTGAACCTGGTGCACTGCTGGCAGATTACATCATCGCTCCACATGCCTTCCTGTTAGTTTGAGCTTTGTTTATTGTCATGAGTTGGGAGCATTTGGGGGGATCAGACACCCAGAGATGGCACAAACAGATGAAGGCAGCAAACATATCAAGAACAGAGTGCACACGCGACATAAGGCATGCATGTACTGTACATAATACTTATTAACATATATTTGAGAAAATATGCATATAAAGGCATTTGTGCTGTGCTCATATGCACAATTTGAAAACAAAAACATTAAGAAGCAAACAGCATTGAGAGCATTTGCAGTGCAGCTAATCGAATATTCAAACTGAAAGAAACCTCTTTGTAAATATAGCTCATGTAAATATGTAGAAACAGTGAGTGACAAGCTCCAGAAACAGCTGTGTTGTTGCTCTTGCTAAGCACGCAACAGACCCCGGCAGATGACTGCCCAAATGAGAACATCTAACAGTGACCTCTTTATCACCTGACTCATGCATTTGTGCGCACACACACACATACACCCACACACACACACACACACACAGCACCCCTGAGTGTACGCCATTTGAGACTTAAACCCACCTGTCTAAAACTGAATTTCTTACTAATGAAAGATAATATTGTTGGTCTAGGAAATGAAGTTTAATGCTAATGTAAAATTAAAAAAATCAAGTTTGACCTGCTTACTTGTATGCCCACTTTTAAAACCTACATGTGCTTATTTTGTCCTCTTTGCAAAGCATTTTGGGTTTTTTGTTAAACTTCTTTTTGACTATATTTATAGTACAGCTGAAGAGAGACAGGAAAGGGGAAGAGAGAGAGGGGGGGTGACATGCAACAAAAGGCCACAGGCTGGATTCAAATCCAAGTAGTAAGTAATCCTGTAGTAAGGACTCGTACCTTGGTACATGGGTCACACATTCTACCAGGTGAGCTACCACAGCACCCTGAGCATTTTGTTTTATTGTAAGAAATTAGTTCAATATCAAAATCTATGAGCATTTTGAAGTAATTTGTGTGTTTGCGTATGCCTGAATTTGTGAACTACGTCTACTATAACAGAGACAGATACAGCTGACTGCAGCTCATTACTGCAGGTCAGGACAGGTTGTGGGAAGGAGGAAACACATCATTAAACTGCTCTGTGGGATCATCACATTTATTGGTTGTCACTCACCATTTAGGGCTGTAAATGTCAGGAGTTTATACCATTATTTCAAAATTAAATTTTATAGTCTGCAAGCCTCCAAAGGGCCCAGCACCTCAGGTTGATGGTGGCAGGAAGATGTATCACGTCTGTGTGGGCTTGGGCCATCTCTCACTGTCCTGACTTTCTTAGAAGAAATGCTGGAAGAAGAAGCTGACAGCCAGAACAGGTGGAGGGTATCTTGTCTGTAAATCAAGTGAATAATTTTAAAGTTCTTTTTAAAGAGACAAAGTTCTGTCTGCAAACATACTGATAACAGGCACTGAAATATAATATACACAGATATGTGAGATGTTTTGATCTTACATAGACAAATTACAGAGTTCAAGTTATAAATTATGTCTAAGTTACTCTGACACTATAGTCTACAAACCTTACCACTAACAATACCCATTTTTAAAAAAAAAAAAAAAAAGGCACACATACACCCACACAAATGGCATTTGACAGATACGTTTATCATGTTCATTCATAACCATTTCAGGAAAGATACCACTATAACATAATAATCCTCAGTATTATTTTAAGTTGTTTGTAATAATCTTTTTTAATGGATAATTAAAATTTGAATTCCTTCATTGTTAGCTAATTGGGAATCAGCTGTGCAGCAGGATTACTGTAGACATTAACTAATAACACTCAGTTACCATTTTCTCTCCATGAAATTTAGAGGTTCCACTAATTGCCTGCATGGTCTCCTATCTAGGCTACATGATAATTGCTGCTAGTGACCTTAACCATGGTGAAATTCTCCACTAATAGCATTATTATTAAGGCAATTAACTGATTTGTCTGTGCAGCTCAGCTAATTAAAACAGAACTGATTATTCCAGTTATTACCTTATCAACTATTATGACTATTATGACCATAAGCATGTAAATAACCCAAAATATTACAGATCAACAAAATCAATAGGTTGGTGTAGTCAGTTATAATTTATTGATCCCACAATAGCTTGGGAAGTACAGATTTGATTCAATGCTGAAAAGGGAAAGGGTTGCAGGTTTGTTGCACAGCTGTTTGTGTGTGTGTGTTTTGACAGTTATATTGATGTGAGGATATAAACGAGTGATATTGGTCATCTTGCCTTAAAAACCTGCTAAAAACAAATTTTATTTCTCTGGGTTTTAGTCATGATTTTTCTGAGGGATTTTAACCCAGACAAGAATTACATTTTGGGGACATTACATTTAGAATATGTATATATATATATATATATATATATATATATATATATACATACATATACATATATATATATATAAATCCCCTTCTCACCTCCCTTGGGGTGGTATGTGTCATCCTCAAGCTCGGGTGCTCAACCAGTGGCCTGGGAGGGTCCTGAGCAGTATCTTAGCTGTTCCTAGGACTGCATTTTTCTGGACAGAGACAGAGACTTCAGATGTTATACCAGGAATCTGCTGGAGCCATTCTCCCAGTTTGGGGGCGCAGCAGGCGGTCCACAACCACAGACCCAGACCCCGCAGCTCCGGGGCCAGAAATACCTGCTGAAAGCGACAGAAGGAGAGAGGAGAGAAACGAGAAAGCACAGAACTATGGGAGAGAGAAGATGTCGAGTTAGTAACATGCAGTAATGGGATAAAAATGCATACAGATGAGAGAGAGGGAGAGAAGGTGAGAGGAAAGAGGTGCATCATGGGAAGTCTCCCGGCAGTCTAGGCCTATAGCAGCATAACTAAGGGATGGTTCAGGACTCACCCAAGCCAGCCCTAATTATAAGCTTTATCAAAGAGGAAGGTCTTTAGCTTACTCTTAAATGTGGAGATGTTGTCTGCCTCCCGAACCCAAACTGGGACCTGATTCCACAGGAGAGGAGCTTGATAACTGAAAGCTCTGGCTCCCATTCTACTTTTGGAGACTCTAGGAACCACAAGTAACCCTGCATCCTGGGAGCGCAGTGTTCTAATCGGATAATAAGGTATTATGAGATCTAGTTTTTGTCAGTACACATGCCGCAGCATTCTGGATCAACTGGAGAGTCTTAAGGGACTTATTCGGGCAGCCGGATAATAAGGAATTGCAGTAGTCCAGCCTAGAAGTAACAAATGCATGCATATCAAAACTGTCTCTTACTTTATCCTGGAGTACACTCTATAACTATTTCATAAGAGCAAATAAAATCACCACAGTCCACAGGATTCACACCCTGGATAGTTCATAGAAATAAATTAATGTGATAAATCACAGAAAATCTGAGCAGAAATGTGATGTAGCCCACCAAATTTGGAATTAAACTGAGGTTTTGAAGAAGCAAAAGTTTGGTTTGTAATCCGCCATTAATCAGTGCCTCCTTTTATAAATGAGATACAAAAGAGGGAAGTGATGATCATCAGAAAGGAGGGAAGTATAAAGCAAGTTAGGAATCCAAGACAAATGGCACATCACATTACCAGGGTTGTATCTACAGTGATAGATCACTCGTAATAGCATATACTGTATATCCATACAGTGTGTGGGTTATTGTTGGATATATGTGGCCTAAGGGCAGTGTGTGGTAGTGGAGCATGATGGGATTTATCTTTAGAATAACAGTATTAGTATGTACATCTTTCTTGATAATGAAGCCAGAGACCAACACACAGCGAGGTGGTCATGGTTATTTTAATTCTGAAGACAGGAAAGACATCAACTGTAGGTGGACAGATGTGTGTACGAGAGAGTTTGACAGTATTATTTACATTCACATGGGCGAATACACTTAAGGGTCAGAGACATGTAGAGATTTTTCAGGATAGGAAGGAATGTCCTGTAAAGTTGAGATGTAAATGTTACCACCTTGTGCATGGTTGCCTGACTGATTATTATTTTGTTTCATTTTCTGAATTATTAACTTAATTTTTTATTTTATACTGTTGGTAAATAATTGAGTCATCTTGTAGCTGTTTGGTTTCCAGCTGCAAACCCTTCCTATCAAAGGGTTTTGGAAAGAACTTCCAAGACCAGTGGCACTAACATTAGGACAGGCAGGCTTAAGCTCTGTATGCAAGTACACAATACAGTACAGAATAAAGGGAAGAGAGATGGGAGTTAGGATGGCAAAGAGGAGGAAGAAAAGAATGAGAGATGGGAGAAGGTCAGAGATGTTGAGGCCTGAGGTGTTGAAAACATGGCAGCTAGAGAAACACTCCAATGGCTACAAGTGAGCATACTGTATCTATTATATACAGTATCTGTTTACAGATACAGCGAACAGTACATAGTAGAAAAAAACAAAAGTCCCTCATTCTCTCATTCTGCATCTTTCTTTAATACTGTGGTAATTACAGCAGTGGTTAACAAGACAGTCACTGTAAATAAATCAGCATATTGTAAACATCCCATTCCCTGTCCTATAGTAAATAAAATATTTAAAAAAAAAAAAAAAAAGAAAAAAGGGAAAAAAGATAAGTCCATTTAAAAAATTCCATAGACCATTCAGGGACAAGCGACATTTGCAGGGATCAAACAACATTTAATGCAGTGAGAAGTGAGTTTTCAAAATATTTTATACCTATGTATGTTATCTGTTTTGTTCCAACATGAGATATTCACTTAAAAAAAAACCCACCAACTTACAAAATGATGTGAAGCAGAAAGTTAAAACAAGCTATGGCACATTTTAACAGACAGTAGTCAACTGAAATGGCAACACATTTCACATTTCAGAGATACTGAAGGATCAATTTTAGGACATTATCTTCCCCTACCAAAATTTATAAATAAAATGTTTGGCATAAAACTCTCCATATATATTATTTTCATGCCATTTCATGCATTTCCTAAGGTTATGGCACAATGCCCTAAATGCTGCTAATGTTCGTTTTTTGTCAATAACTTATGAACACCTGTTACATCTGGTACATGTTGTTTGATACTGAACATTTGTGATTTGTCAAGCAGGATAATTGTGACTAATCGGAGGGCTCTGAATAATCATATGAACACAGCACTTAAGATTCATATGCAGAATATATATTCTGTACAGATCTCTTTTGTAACTGACAATAAATATTCGTGTGGCATTGATAAATACAAGGTGGGTAACATACATGAAATGGGACTTTCCACAGTTGAACAAGGCTTAGTAAAAGTAAAAAATATTTCTTCAGGCAGTGACTAGAGACTAAGACACTTATAGGAGGGTACTGTGATAATAATGAGGCAATTTAGAAAGTGTAACAAGTCTTATTACAGTTTAGATGGAATGTCTTGACTACAGGTGGGATTTTGGCACTAAAATCATAGTAAAAGTTCCAGGGTTCAGTTCATATAAATGTAATGTACGTTCACATGACTAGAGTAGAATTTAAAATTACAAAGTAGGGCTTCAACGGAAAAAAAGCATTCCATCTGGGCCCATTTAGCTGTTAAAATTCTGATGCCTTGTATGCTTATGGGAGGGGACTCTTCTCCATCCAGATTTAGCAAATAATCCAAACTTAAAGGAATAGTTTGACATTTGGGAAAGGTGGATTTTGTTACCTTTGGACAGAGCCAGGCTAGCTATTTCAGTGCTTCCTATTCACTGCTTCCAGTCTCTATGCTAAGCCAAGCTAACCGGCTGCTTGTGGTAGCTTCATATTTACCATACATACATCAATCTTCTCCTCTAACTCGAAAATAATAAGCATATTTCCCCAAATGTCGAACTATTTCTTACATATCAACATACAAACTGCTCAAAATTTCCAGGAAAATCAATCGGCCCAGATCAAGCTGAACTCGCACTGAGTTTGTACACCACCAAAAAGAGGAAAAGGTGAAACTGTGTCTTAGCTGGATACATTTTCATTGCTAAATGAAGTGTGTACATGATGAAGCTACAATTGCAAAGCATAGGTGAGTGTGTGTTTGTGTGAGATGATGTGGGTCAGGAGGTATGTTGAGGCTATAGTTGTCTGATGGGGGGAAGGTTAAGGGTGTCCAGAGCGCTGTGGTAGAGCTCTCTCAATGCTCTTAACAGATACAGACGACAAAACATCTGATTGAAGAGATGAGGCAACGGCTCCTGGAAAGAAAGAAAGGACAGACAAGAGGAAGAGGAAGTGTGTGGGAGAGTTAAAGAAAGAGAAAAAAGAATGGGAATAGGTGATGTGGGCAAAAATGAGATTTAGAGAGAGAGAGAGAGAGAGAAATACGTAAAAGATAAAATATTGCTAACCTCATACTGAACTGGTGGTTTTTTGCATCAGTAATCACATTCTGTTAGTGACAAAAAGTCACCAGATGGGGCAATGGGCTATTAACACACTCATCTCCATATGGTGTACAACAGGAAGGGAACACACATACACACACAAAATCATGCAGACAATTCACAAACTTATACATAAATAAATAAATACATATTTGCAGACATTCATCCACAAATACTCAGTGTAGGAGTTAACATCTCCTGTGCTTATAATTCCTTTTCAGTGAATAAATTAATATATTTATACATATACTGTACTGTACAAACACAAACACATATGAATATATACAGTTAATAAATCCTCACCCCCAGCACATGGACTCTGTTGTAGTATGAGCTGAAGTCTTTACTGAGAGACACAAGGAATTTACAGATCTGAGGAACACAAACACATTAGATAAACATCTTAACAGCACACTTTTGTTTAATACACATCTTTTGAAATTGCCTATTGATTGTTAATCTCTATCCCCTGACCTGTTCAGTCTTAATATTGACTCTGGCTCCTCCCCCTTCACAGTCTAAGGCTTGGCCTGATTGGTCCAGCAGCTCGGAGAACGGAATGAGATAATTGAACAGTAGAAGCCACTCGCCCTGTCAGTCAAGCCACAGAGACAGCATGATAGAATTAACACTGAAATGTTGCTGTGGGGATTTATGAAGTGGGCAATTTATAGTCTAACATATTTTTAATGGTAAGAAAGAAAAATAAAAACAAAGGACATCTAAAGAAATGAAAAGAGTGACAGAACAGAGTAGAATACTATAGAAGAGAATAAAGTGGTACCTCTTCTTTCAAAGCAGAGAAGTCTAGCTGGGAGCCTTCAGGGATTTCTGGGTATAGACCTGCAGATAAACAGCCAGAAAAACTGTGAACATATGTGCTGATCCACAGATTTCAACTTGTTACAAATCAATATTGTAGACATACTGACCTTAGACCCCATACAGTAGTGGTAGACCAATTGCGGCCTGTGGACCAATTCTGGCCTTCCAAGAAAAATATTTGTCCCACAAATGAAAGCTGAAGTTTTCCCTTTTTAAATAATTTTTCACAAATCTACTGTAGGTAACTGTTAACACAAGGCTTGAGTAAATCCCAACAGTCTTGTAACATCTATTTATAAACAATGATTTTCGTCTCAAACACACAAATAGGTGACAGCGGTCTAATAGACTTATTTTTTTCCTAAGGCAACAACAACAACAGTACTTCCATGCAACCATAAATTAAACAGGTCACTGTTTATTGTGGATAACCTGTCAGTCAGTCTCGTAGTGCAACATAACGCATACATTTGTATATGTGAGTGATTTTTTTGCCAAATAAACATTAACATAAGCTGCTGCACTTACTAATGGGAAAAATGCCCTCGGATACAATCCTAAAATAACCCGTTTTATAAATCTGTTTAATTCTAGAACAAAACAAAATGCTCAAAAATAAAACCGTGCCTGTGAAACTATGTTGGCCCTCCATTGAACAATGTTGTAAAAACTGGCCCACTGTTAAACCAAATTGCTGACCCCTGCCATACAGCAGTATTTTTTTAATTTACGGATGGCTTTTACATCACTGAAGCAAGTGGCTTTCTCATTTCTCTCCTCTCTCCTTCTGTCGCTTTCAGCAGGTATTTCTACCTCCGGAGCTGCAGAAACTGGATCTGTGGTTGTGGGCCACCTGCTCGACAACTGCTACTACAGTTGTTGTTATTGGCTCTGTTACTATTATTGTCATTATTATTTCTATGACTGTCATTCCTATTATTAATTTATTAATATTATCACTACCATTACATTATTACTATTTTAAAATTCTAGGTGGTATTTGCATTGTGCTTCCCTCTCCCCTCCCCCTCTCCCCCACTTTTACATGAAAGCAATTAAAATCAGGCTGTAACTTATCAAAGAATATCATCAACCAACTCTGATTATTGGCAGCTCTATCTTGAGAAACTTGAAGTTAGTGACACCAGGGACCATAGTCAAATGTATTCTTGGAGCCAGAGCGGGCGACGTTGAATCCTATTTAAAACTGCTGGCTAAGGGTAAGCGTAAATATAGTACGTTTTGGCTCCCATCCGGGAGTCATTCTCAATAGTGAAAAATGGTCTGAGAACTCAGAAATTATTAAATTGGGTGTCGTTACCACCAACGTGTTAAGCAAATCGGAGATCACAAAAATGAATTATTAATATTTTATATTTTTATCAAGTTTAGTACTTAAAACAGATAAAGTAATTATTGTCAGTGATTTTAATATTCATGTAGACATTGATAATGATAGCCTTAGTACTGCGTTTATCTCAGTATTAGATTTAATTGGCTTCATAAACCTACTCACTGTTTTAACCAGACCCTCAACCTTGTTCTCATATATGGCATTGAAATTGGACATTTAATAGTCTTTCCACAGAATTCTTATCTTATCTTATTATTTTTATTTAATAACTTTTGAACTCCTATTACTGGACTACACACCATTAGGCAAAAATTCTTATACTAGATGTCTATCTGATAGTGCTGTAGCTAAATTTAAGGAAATGATTCCATCTGCATTTGATTCAAAACCATGTCTCAATATAAAAGAGGACTCCTATGCTAACTTCAGTCCCTCCCAAATTGATCATCTTGTTGATGCTGCAGGCTCACTGCGAACTACACTCGACTCTATTGCCCCTCTAAAAAAGAAGATAATAAAACAAATGGTATAACCCCCAAACCCGCAAATTAAAGCAAACATCGCGAAAACTTGAAAGGAAATGGCATTCCACCAATCTGGAAGAATCTTGTGTAGTCTGGCCAGATACTCTTAAAACATATAGGAAGGCCCTTCGTAATGCCAGAGCAGCCTATTACTGATCATTAATAGAGGAAAATAAGAACAACCACCAGGTTTCTTTTCAGCACTGTAGCCAGACTGACAGAGAGTCACAGCTCTATTGAGCCATGTATTCCTATAGCCCTCAGTAGTGACACTTCATGAGCTGCTTTAATGTTACAATTCTAATTATTAGAGACAAAATTCATCACCTCCTGCCCTCAACCGGTACCGATTTATCTTCAAACACAGGAACCTTAGAAACAGCTGTAAAACCTGATATATATTTAGACTGCTTTTCTCCCATCGATCTTTACCAACTTCAACGATTTCTTCATCTCATTCATTCAATTTTATTTACATAGCGCTAATTCATAACAGAAGTTATCTCATTGCACTTTTCCTATCTAAGCCATCAACCTGTCTCTTGGACCCCATCTCAATAGGTTGCTTAAAGAAGTTTCACCCTTAGTTAGCACTTTATTAAAAGGCTATGTACCACAGTCCTTTAAAGTAGCTGTAATTAAACCTCTTACAGATTTATATCTTAACCTTCCCTTTCTCTCTAAAATACTGGAGAAAGCAGTCGCCAATCAGTTGTGTGACTTTCTACATAACAATAGTTTATTTGAGGATTTTCAGTCAGGATTTAGAGTGCATCATAGCACAGAGACAGCACTGGTGAAAATTACAAATGACCTTTTAATTGCATCAGACAATGGACTTGTCTCTGACTTGTTAGATCTTAGTGCTGCATTCAACACCATTGACCATCACATCCTATTGCAGATGACTGGAACATTTGATTGGCATTAAAGGAACCGCACTAAGCTGGTTTAAATCCTGTCTTCCAGATCGATCTCAATTTGTACATGTTAACAATAAATCAGTTAGCTAAACTTAAAGCATGTCTTAAGGACATAAAAACTTGGATGACATGCAATTTTCTGATGTTAAACTCAGACAAAATTAAAGATATAGTTAATCTAGATGGCCTCTTGCACCAACGTAAGGAACCTCGGAGTTATCTTTGATCAGGATTTGTCCTTTAACTCCCACATAAAACAAACTTCAAGGACTGCCCTTTTTCACCTACGTAACATTGGACAGGCACATCAAAATTATGCTGAACTTCTAGGCTGGATTATTGCAATTCCGTATTATCAGGCTGCCTGAATAAGTCCTTTAAGACTCTCCAGTTGCTCCAGAATGCTGTGGCATATGTACTGAACTAGGAAAAGTGATCATATTTCTCCAATATTAGCTTCTCTGCATTGGCTCCCTGTCAAATCCAGAATAGAATTTAAAATCCTTCTCCTCACCAACAAAGCACCGTTGTATCTTAAAGAGCTCATAATACCTTATTACTCCATTAGAACACTGCGCTTCCAGAATGCAGGGTTACTTATGGTTCCTAGAGTCTCCAAAAGTAGAATGGGAGCCAGAGCCTTCAGTTATCAAGCTCCTCTCCTGTGGAATCAGATCCCAGTTTGGGTTCGGGAGGTACTCACCATCTCCACATTTATTTAGGCTTAAGAACTTCCTCTTTGATAAAGCTTATGGTTAGGGCTGGCCCCCCCAAAAATAAAAAATTCTACGTGGTATTTGCATTGTTGCATTTGTTGGGTCTCTGTTTTATTTACTATTATTTTAAATCTCTATGAGGAATTTGCATTGTGCAACTATATGTTCTCATTCCTCCTGCTTTCTCCCCCCCAACCCAACTAGTCAAGGCAGATGGCCGCCCACCCAGAGCCTAGGTTCTGCTCAAGGTTTCTGCCTGTTAAAATTTAGTTTTTCTTTGCCACTGTCGCCAAGTGCTTGTTCATAGTGGGAACTGTTGGGTCTCTGTAAATAATATCATAAAGAGTATGGTCTAGACCTGCTCTATAGGAAAAGTGCAATGAGACAACTTCGGTTATGAATTGGCGCTATATAAATAAAATTTAATTCAATCGAATCACACTCCTGCTGACTAAGATTGTCAACTCCCGCACTTGCTGTCCCTGCTTCTTTTTAATTGAAATATGGATTTTCTTGGCTTTTATTAAGTTTGTCTTTGTCTTCCATTCTGAGGTTAAGAGAATACTTCCAGGGCACAGCAGTCTGAGTCAGTGGTTGTTTGTAATGGTGTTGATCGGAGAAATAAAACATGAATCTCTTGCAATGCACAACTCTCACCTTTCTCCACTCCTCTCTCGTAGCTGTCGAACAGAGTGTGCAGTCTGGCACAGTTATACATCACAAACACTCCTCCTCTTGGCCCTTTGGTGGACACGCTCCCTTCCCTCTGGACATCCAGTGTCACCTAAACAGACAGCTTTCAGTCATTCTGACTCAACTAATTACATCAAAGATCAAACTGTCATCAGTGTCTGCGTGAACAGAAAGGCATTCATAACGGACAAGCTTGTAAAACTAATCAATATCAGTGGGGACAAATACACACATAGCATGACACTATCAGGTGCAAACACAACTGTATGATGACTCACAGGACTGGTGTGGACCGTTGACAGCAGCTCAAATCTGACAGTGGCAGAGGTCATGACCCTGATGATGTCATCCCATGTCTGACCTACAAGAGGACGAGGAGGAGGAGGCAGTGTTTCACGACAGTTAATTCACTTTGTCTACAGTTAATGGTAATGAGTATCAGTCAGGTCAGTTTCATAAGTAAGTAGCATATGAGCACGCACATAAATACACACACTGCTTTATGTGTACACACACCTTCTACTTGATCTCCATACTTCATCTCTGAGGCCTCCTTCATCTGACCTCTTCTCAGCCTGGAGGAGAGGAGGAAGAAAGAAACAATAGAAGTCTCATCTACACAGATAGCTGCGCTAATAATATACAGCAATAACAGAGATGAAAAAAAGCAGCATCAACGCCTTCTAGTGTTCTTTTAATTTTGTATAATTGGAACTGCAATTTCACAGTGCAGGGAAAATCCTAGTGAGTGTCTTTTGTGATAATATACATCTGTTTGGTGGAGAGCTGGGCAGGGCAAGTGGAGGCGGAGAAGAAGAGGGGAAGGGAAAAGAGACTTGGAAGACAAGATGAGACAGATGGAAGAGGAAAGATACAAAACCTAAAGACAAAGATAGAAATGGTGAGAAAAGACAAGGAAAGAACAGACACAACCGTAGAAAAGAAAGTGATGTGTCTTACTGCAGGTACTGTGCAGCAGTGAGGTGAGAACCAGGAGTCTTCACAGGCCCACACACCAGATGTCTCTGCAGACACAGAGAGCAAAACAGATAAAAAAAGGAACACAATGCAATGCATGATTGTGTGTGCGTGAGTGTGTAGTTACCTGTGTATGTGTCGCTCCACTGGCTCTCCACAGCACTGCTACCTGCTGCTGACGGAACTCATCCTGGCAGGAAGTCACATGTAGCACTGTTACCATGGCTACCTATAAAAGAGGCAGCAAGGATATACAAATCAATACTTTGTTTGTCTGTTATTTTTAATGAGAAAAAAGGAAAGTGTTAATGTGTCTGTAGGCTGCATATTTGCGTGTGTGTGTGTGTGTCTCACTGTGCACTCGGCTGTGGCTAGGTCCAATTGCGCCAGGTGGGAAACACTGTCTCTGTGTACTGAAAAAGATATGCCAACAATGCATTACCAGTAAATATATAGTACCAACTATCTGTTATCCTACTAATCTTTTCTCTTACCTAAAGGTGTGTTAACACATGAAACACTGCCAATTTATTAAAGGAATTTGGGGAATTACTAATTGGCCTTCTTGCAGAGAGCTTAGTGAGACTACTCTCATATCTGTCTGTTAAAGGTTCCCGGTAGTGTTTTTGACCTCCAGTAGCGCTAGGGAGCAGTTCTGTTATGAGTGGATCCCTGTTTTGTTTGTCTCATGTAAGTGCACGAGGACGCACGTGGATGACGCGATAAACCGTCCAGTCAATGGTTTCACACTATTCCAGTTATCGATAAGTGAAAAACAAGGAAAAGAAGAAGAGTGCTAATTAGTTTTTCTCTGACTAACCAGTAAATTGCTTCTGTAAAGACATGGTGCTGTTGAATTTCTCAAATTCCATTTTCAATGCTGTGAACAGGACATGTTCCATTGTTTTGGGGTAGCAAGCAGAAACATATCTCAAAAAGCCCAGCACATGAAACCAAAATCTGCATGGCTAGATACAACTAGAATAAGTAAGAAATATGTTTGCCTGTGATTTGGATGAACTGACCTTTTAAGTGATTTTAACATGGTCAGACATTAATAAGGAAATGAATGTAGAACTAGAAGAAGGCTTATCAAATGCAGCTTAATTTAGTTTGTTTAATTGAATAACCATTATAGACCACAGGTCAAGGGCCACATCTCAGACAGCCTGATGTATGTATGTTAACATTATTTTGCTTTGTTGCAGGCTATGTTGCGTTTACAAAAACATTTACATAAAAGTGATATACAAACACTGAAATTGTGACATTTGGTCATTGTGGAACCAAAGTGCTTGTCACACAGCCTGCTTTTTTCCCCTCACAAAATGCAAAATGACTTAGAAAAAAAAACAACACCTTACTACATAACCATTAACTGTAGCAAAAATGGACACACATTGGATCCTCAAAATTAACATCTGAATCAAACATGCCCCCTTGTGGCCTCACCTGTGCTGGTACCAAGGCTGGGGTCGTATCCCAGCAGCCCCTCCTCCTGGAACACTCGTTTCAGGTTGACCCTGAGAGCTCCCTCGTTCTCCCCCTCCTCCGCTTTCCTCCCTCCTCCTCCACTGGTCCTCCTGCCTCTCTCCGTTTCCCTCTCTCTGTACGGGGAGTTCTCCAGCGCCTCCTGAATCTTCTCCTCTCGCTCCTCGTTGGTCCAATTGGATGGGGCTGACGGCCAATCGATGCCCAGAGCTCGGAGAAAGGTGATGATGTCGCTGTCTTCGGGAAGCATGGGGCAATAGGACACTACAAATCTGAGACAGTTAAGGAGATTGATACTGATCACAGCAGCATTTTTAATCTATGGCTGCAATTGAAAATTATTTTCATAAACAATTCATCTGTCAGTTACTTTACTTACTTACTTACTTACTTTACTTTCAATTAACTGAATAATCATTTAGGCAATTTAGTTTTTAATATGTCAGAAGATATTGAAAAATACCCATTAAAATTTCATAGAACCCAAGGTGACATCTTCAAATTGTTTATTTTGTCCAAACAGTCCAAAACCCAAAGATATTCAATTTACAATGCTATAAAGCAGAGCAAATCTTTTTTACAAGCAGAAACCAGTCAATGTTTCAAAATTGTCCATATACATATATATATATATATATCCATATCCTTTCATTCACAAGCCCCTTCCTTCATGCTGGAATTAACCCCCAGACTCACCCCTGTCTTCTCAACAGCACCCCCATGTGGTCAGCCAACAAAACAGTCCTCAGATGGCCCAGAGTCAGTGTATCAGGAGTTGGTGTGTTGGGTTTAGGGTGAAGTGCGGGGCAGTTGAGCACCACACACCCTTGCCTCTGACTTGAGGGCTTCAGGTACTCTGTGGCTCCACCTGCCAGGACAGCCCTGAAGGCTGTGGCCCGATCTACCCTCACCCTCAACCCCTCACCCATTACCTCCCCACCAGCCACAGGGAGAACCCCACTGCCATGGAGGGACAGGACCCTGGACATCACTGCTGGAGGGACCTGGTAGGATAAAGGGAACGATTAGAGACACATATACATGTATGCATGAAAAAGTATATGCCACTGTGTGAGGAGGGAAAGACATGAGGGGAAAACACTGAATTTCAGGTAATTACATGTGCATATTTGCCAAGTACTAGAGGTGGTCTGATACAGTATACTGGCAAGCAATTGATATCAGTTGATACTGTAAGATATCTCCTTTTAACAGCAACTTTAGTATTTTGGAATTGGTATTTTGATATTATTAGTATATAATTTAATACTTTGAAATTAGTTGGGGGTTTTTTAGCTCTTACCTTAAGATATGCATGTCTGAAAAACGTAGCCTATTTAGCACATGCATCATCCTTATAATTCAATTTAATTCAAAGGCATGGGAAACAGACGCTTACATTGCAAAAGCAAGTGTGAAATAAAAACAACAACCAAAAAAAGGTACAAAAATGCATACCAGTCAGTGGAAAAATATCGGTGGAATAATAATAGATGTTGGTATCTGCTTCAAAAACCCATATCAGCACATCGGCGGTGCTTAAAAACACAATACATACTTATGATGAAGTGTTCTACATGCAAAAAAAATTGCATTCTCCTACACAATGATGCAAGAACACGTCCAGAGATGCAACGTGCCAGGGGTGGGGGTTCAAAGATGCATTTGTTAAAATAATTTACGCTCGGACATAGGCCTTCGTGTGTTTTGCGCCACCCCAGTTGTAGCACAGCTAGCTTCGCGTTTCTGGCTTGCAGCTGTGCTTGTCTGTCAGTCTGACCCATATTGCATCCACCACTCATGGGTAAATAATTACTGCCGCAGGCTGTGGTCGATCATGATGGGGGAATGTCAGCCGCCACTCAGCAAATCGGGGGATTTAGCTATCTCAGTTTCATTCAAATGTATTCAAGGTTTTAGGTGTTCTTTGATTTGTGGGATTCAAGTTAGCTTTAACCTTCTTCTTCAGACAGGCAGTTGGAATCAGTTGAGCGTTATAAAGCTGATAGTTCTGGTCACCTTCCGTCATTTAAATATTACTGCGCTAGACAAAATCCCTCACACTATAGGAAACATGACACCTATAGCAACTGTCCAGGAACTATACTGCTTAGCGGAAGAATAACATGTAGACTTTCTTAGCATAAGACGTTCTACGTGTTAACCAGTTTTGTCGAACATCACCGTTATTGTTACCGGTTAATGTGTGTGTGTGGGGGGTGTAAACGGCTTTTCAGCTAAGAGCTATTTTCGGTTCATCTTGCGTTAACGGAAAATGATGAGACAGAAAACACCGCGAAATGAGCATTAATCCCAATAAAATGCTGGCAACCCCAACAGGTATCATCCAAACCAACCTGTCCGTCCGCATACAGCGTGTTAAGCATCGTGGTTGGCGACAAGAAGTCCCTGTTACGCAGGTTTTTAGCGCTACTCTCCTTGAACCAAAGCTTCTCCGGTTCGGGGAAGATCCTGTCGCCCTTTCCCCGGCTGGAATCGGGGACATTTTCATGCTTCCCCCGCAGTGCGGAGCTCAGCGCCTGGACGGTAGGGGTGATCCGAAGGGGCAAAGACTCCTCAATATTCTCCATCACCACCACAACACAAACAGGAGAGCTTGCTACCAGGCTATCAGCACATCCACACCCTGCTCATATCTTCTGTTAAAACTCCGTCACACTGATTAATGCTGATGCATGCTCTACTTAGCATCAACACTGCCGAATTATGCCAGTTTCCAGCCGTACGGTCAATCACTGGTCGATGCCAGATATAAGGAGGGCTGTATTTGCTGTTTTTTCTTAGCGGAACTAGTGAAGTGCAATCCGTGTTTCTTCCGAGGTGAATTTCCGTGTTGGACCATTACAGTGGAATGTTCCTAATACAATACTTCCATGTCCTAATAGCGCCCTCCAGTGTGTGGCAGGGTAACTGCAGTCTTAACTACACTATATGGGCTATAAGTAGATGGACATAACATATGTACAAGTGTGTCTTTTGAATATGTTGCTCTTTAGTTGAATTCCTCAACATCAACAGGCCACCTAAATATTCTGCAACTTTTTTTGATGATTTTGCTGCTGTCTATCATCTGCATTAACTTTGACTGTGTAGTTATTGTTGGTGATTTCAACATTAATGTTGACAACCCCCAGGACAGCAGTACTGAAGAACTGTGTTGTAGTCTGGATAACTATGAACTGACTCAGCATGCCCACACACATTAAAGGCACACTCTAGACTTAATAATCTGCAAGGGTCTTAACATTTCTAAGGTTGTGGTGACTGATGTTGCTCTCTGTGATCATTCCTGTGTTTTCTTAAAGATGACTTCTCAGTGCTCACAAATGCTCAACCAGAGTTCATCACAAAATGGTATATCACTGAAAACACCAGTAAAATATATATTCAGGCTTTGTCTTCTACACCTGCCCCTGCTTGGGTCTCAGTCAGTGACCTTGTAGATAATTTCAGTTCTAAAATTACATACAGTTTGTTATTGATGACATTGCCCCCATTAGTGTGAAGGTTGTTTCTAGTAAGAAAAACACAATAATGCACAAGCCTTATTTGCTACTGTTGACAAGCTGGCAAACCCTCCTGTGTCAGTAGCCTCTGAGCTTTTATCCACTAAATCACACAATGAATTTGCACTCATTCTTTACTTACAAAATTCAGAGTTGTCGGTTCCTCCATATCGGATATAGGGTCTGTATTGTCCTTGTGTCCACTTAAAACTAATTCAATTAGCATGACACAATTTGATCCTATTAACAATATAACCTTAGAGGAAATTGTGCAACATTTGAAATCCTCCTTCGGCTGCCTTGATATTCTCCCTACATGCTTTTTCAAACATGTTTTCAACTGCATGGAATCAAATAGTCAACCCTCCTCTACTCTCCGGCTATTTTCCACAGCCCTGAAAAACTGCAGTTATTAAGCCACTCTTAAAAAAGGACAATTTAGACACCTCAGTAATGAAGAACTATAGGCTCATATTGAAAAGGCTGATTTTCAACAGCTTAACAACAGCTCAAAAGCTTAACTTTCAGTCTTGTTATTATTAGATCTCAGTGCTGCATCTGACATGGTCAACCACAACAGACAGACTGGGTGGGACTTTCTGACACACTTTCTACTGTTTAATCTGTCTTATTCCATTCTATCTTCTATTTGACTTTGTTTCAATTAGTTTAAAATGTGTGTGTCTTTTTATATTGTCTTGTGTTTCTTTTATATCCTGTCTTAATGCCTTCATGTCTTATGTAAAGCACTTTGAATTGCCTTGTTGTTGAATGATGCTATACAAATAAATGCCTTGCCTTGTCTTATGATCTGAGCCTCCTTGTCACGGTTTGGGCCAGGTCCCTTTATTCCAATGAAGGCACATAATGCTACAACATTGAATGATATTCTAGACAAAAGTATGCTTTCAACTTTATGGCAACAGTTTATAATCATCTATAGTTCATTATCCAGTCCATAATTAATATCAGTACAACTACTATTTAAAATAGCAATAGCTATTTATAGAGATAAATCGATTAACGAAATGATTGATCCACAGAAAGCAACAATTTTGATAATTAATCATGTAAGTCACCAAAAAAAATCACTGGTTCCAGCTCCTCAAATATGAATTACTTCTATGGTAGGGAACTACCATACATGCCGACAAGGGCAAACGCACTAGCAACACAAAAACACAAGCAAATTAAGAAAGCATCTTCATTAATTTGACAACATGTCAAACACCACAACACTGTGGTTGAAATCAAACGTTCGGAGGCAGTCATCAAAGTTTTTAAAGACCTTTAATGAAATCAGTAAAGATCTGAATCGGTTTGCAAAGCTACTGAAATCACACGAGCATACAGTTCAGTATTTGTACATCTTGTCATAGAGGGTTGTGACCTCACACACCAATTTGGCTACAGCAGATCCTGATCGCACACCTTTCTGATTATCTATCACTGTTTGTCACATCCAAACTAAGAGCACAAGCACTGTTTTTTTCTTTGTTTGTTTGTTTTGTTTGTTTTTTGTTTAAGTCTATACTTCTGGAATGGCATCCCCAAGGCTTGTCTGATGAGTTTAGACTCTGGAATGTGAGCCCCAAGGCTTGTTTATCTTCATCAAACACGTCTCTAGGGAACAGCTTCTGAGACGAGGTCAACATATGCTGCATCATACAAAACCATGAATATCATTGCACATGAACAAAGGTGATATCATAATGATATTATTATGAACATAAAACATAAGTATTAACTATGAGTTTCCACCACAACATTACAAAGTTGAACACGGCTTGGACACATGAAGTTATTGAAGTCGGGTCCGTGTGCCATCCGTTTGTTTATGTTGTGGGTTTCTAATTTCTGCTACTGCTCTACTCTGCGCATGCGCTCAAAGTGGCCGCTGTGTGCACCTCGCAAGACCTTGCAGAGCGAAAAAGTGGAATTATTTATGCACTTATGTGCACTTGGTCACGCCAACGTTCATAACAGGCTACAGTCCGTCTGTCATTACCTACGAACCTGGTTATTATCTCTGATTAACTAGTTTTCCAACATTTTTTTTTCAAATTCCTTCAAATTTACCTTGATTTTCAGTTTCAAACATGCTTTTCAAACTTTGTCTTTACATTACAAAATAAAACAAAACAAAAAACAATGAACGGATGATACGGATCCATGTACGGACCCGACTGATTTCACAAACCTTTTTAGTGTTCTCTGGAAACACTTCCGTTGTCGTCGTGTGTATTTGCAGCGCGTTTCATTTCGTCTTCGTCAGTTTCAAATTGACGAAGATGTTTTCTTAATTTGCTTGTGTTTTGTCTATTTGCATGTGTTGCAGTGCGTTTGCCCTCGTCGGTCACCGTAGAAACTGAAACTTTGGATAAAACATGCAGTTTGAATATGTCACCATGGGCTTTAGGAAATTGAGAGGCATTATTTGTGACTATTTTCTGACATCTGATAGACCAAACAATTGTTTGTATTATTATTTTAATGATTTATTTTAAACGAGCATCAGCATAAACGAGAAAATAATCTTATCATACTTCCGTGCTTTTAGTTACGGAGTGAGTGATCCACAATTGACTATCTTTCAGCACGTCTTTTTCCGGCGCTGAAATGTGACGTAAAGGGCGCAAATATACAAGGGAGGTGTTTGTAATAAGTTGAGACCATAGACTGGTTGAGACGCTTCAGCTGCACAATTTTCCACAATAGAGAAAATGCACAACTGGCAGGAGAACGAAATCAAAGAACTTTTGACCATCCGGGGGTCGGAGGCGATCCGTAACCAGATCACGGGCACAGTGAAGGACTCTGTAGTGTACAACAGGATGACCAAACTGCTGGCGGAGAGGGGGGTGTACAGGTCACACATGCAGGTGATCAGTAAACTGAAGGCGCTGAGAAAGCAGTACACCAAGTATCACCAGCAGAAGACCCGCTGCGGGAGCGACCGCGTCGACTGGCCTTTTTATGAGCAGTGCCACAGGGTTTTTGGGAATGCCCCCGTGGGGAATCCGGTGAAACGGCACAGGAGTCCCACACCCCCATCTGCACCCTCACCCCCACCGCCGCCGCCACCACCACCACCACCTCCTCCTCCTCCTCCTCCACCGCCGCCGCCTGCCATCAGCGAAGAGCATGAGGAGGTTGTAGTCGGCCTCTGGGACGAAGTTGACGACAGAGAGATCAACAAGCATCTGGGTCCAGTGGAGGCAGAGGACGACGACGAGCAGTACAGCCCATCAGAACAGTTACATCCCATTAACGCCAGTAAGTATATATAGTTTCTATTGTTATTGTATTAAGAAAAGATACCTGGGTGACCCGCAGGGCCATGTGCCCTGAGATCCCAGACACCACCAAGGGCTGGGGGTTTGACAGCATTTGACCAAATCTGAACCCAATATCTAATCCATTTACAGAATCCAAATCCTTTATTAAATCAATATTTTGTAACACAAGTTATATGTAACTGGAAGTGCATGTCAAAAATTGACATTCAAAGAACTATAACTGTAGTGACATATTTGGCTTTTAGCTTAATGTTTTGTATATTGCTCTTTGCATATAAAACGGAGAGAGAAGATTATTGATTCTAGATGGGTGGGGAAACGCTGTCCTGCCCCGCCCTGACATTTTGACAACAGCTAACTTAGCTGGACCGGCTGCCTGAGCAGAGAGCAGCTGTGCACACGCCCCTTGGATCAGGGTGTGGGTTGCCAGGTTGCGGTAAAAGATGAGTTGAAATTGTATGTAGTGTGTGGATTGTGTGTGTAGATGTGTTTCATAGACAGCAAAACGGGAGGGCGCCAGGAGATGGCCTTGAAATACGGGAGTGTGTGCAGGTATGCCCCAGCAGCTCCAGGGACACCTTTCCATGTTCAATTCCAAGTCAACTCTCTTCATGCACTTGTATGTACTGTGTCAACGATCATCGCACTGAGAAATGTGATGGGTCCATTGCTGAGCCTGGAGCCTATTGGCCTGTGAAGATGCAAACTTTGGTTGCTGCACCAACATCTGTATGGAGTCCTACAAACTTTCTGTCTGGGAAACTGTGTGCTATGACTAAAATATGGCAAAAATGGACACATCAGTATGCACCAAAGTATACAAAACTGCCCTAGGGTGGTTATTAACTCTTCTCACATGGAGTCAGACAAATAGCCCACATATTTAAGGTTTAAAACCCTCTGAAACTGTGCACTGTTGCCACAAACAGTCACAGAAATAGGAATTTGTCGCTATGTCTCCTCAGTCATGTTACTGACAAAAGTTACTCTTTCTGATACGGTCATGATAATGAAAGATGTTTTTTTTAAAGAGAGGAAGCAGCAACATTTCTCCTGCCTTTAATGAGGCATCGCTGCAAATGCTTCCATATTTGGTGGCATAGTTAGTCTTAAATATGTGAGCTAGTGATCAATTGGTCCTGTACGTTTAATCTTAAAACATCCCCCAATTTAAACTACTTGCCTAATGCTATTGGTCCTTTTTAAGGTGAAGATTGACGTGTCTGTTTTTACCCAGTTTTAATCATAGTGCACTCAGTGGTCAAGCGTTGGTGAACAGAAGCATGTCTGTCACAGCCCACTCATATATTTAACTCCTTTTCTCCATCCTTGCTGTTATAACCATCAAACTGATCGACAGTGGAGGAGACCCACAGACCAGTCAGGTGGGTAAACATAAAAATGCTGTCTGCTGTTAACTGATGTCATATCATAAGATTTCTGTCACTTGGAAAAATGTGTATTTAACATTTTACAACCCTTAATCTCTTATTGTTCCATTCAAAACTACAAGCAAATGTATCTAATGTAGGTTTAAATACGCATTACATTATTATGCATATACCATGTCCATGTTCTGTTCCAATGAAGACAAAGGCTTTGTTTTTGCTTGTGTTGGCTTTACTCCAGCACATTGGATATGATGGTAAGAAATGAAAATAATGTGTAATGGATGTAAACACCCTTACAGCTGAAAAGTCAGCACTTAAACCTCATAGTCATTGTTTTATGTCAAGTCCAGTGTGTGTTGAAGCACAGAGACAGAACAATAAAAAAATGTGTCACTGTCTTGTTACTGACAGGCTGCACTGTCTTTTGTTTTCTAGCATATACAGTTCCATCGAAGAAAAAGAAAACAACGGTGATGGAGCAAGTCTCTACTTTAGTGTCAGCAACAGTCGCACAGCTCAGAGAGATGGACGCTTCCATGCAGGCGCAGGAGGACGCCCGGCTACAAAGGTTGATGGACCATGAGAAGCAAATGCAGAACAGTCTAATGAGTCAGCTGGTAGCCATGCATGAAAGGATCAGCCGGGAAAACCATGAGAGACACCTTGAACTCGTGGACAGGATACTCTCTAGGTTCCCTTCACCTTCAGCACCCTGACTGACACTTCCTGTGTGAATGATATGACAGGGTTATTCAGATGTAGGGAATACTTTTGTCTCTCTCCTCCAACAGCTGACTAGTGCCTAAGTCCACATTCCTTTTGTTTTCACTGTATTTTTCTTATAGCTAATACAAATCCAGGGTAAAAAAACAGGCCATGTTCACACTACAGGCCTTCATGCTCCGTTCTGATTCACTGCTGATATAACTTTGTTTTTATCTTTTTAGTTAGCGCTTGAACAATACCATTGTAAACTGACAGTGGTGCTGAAAAGACACACAAGTGCAAAGGAACAATAATCAAACACAAATTTGACAAGAACAATGACACTGCACCATAATAGTTGACTGTAACACCATCATTCCACTTTTAAAAATATTTTTTTAAATGCATATTGTAATGCGATTTTTACAAAAAATGTTGGCAGTACACATTTTCAAAACTCAAAATTCAATCCCCCTTTGGACAGCTAAAACAGTCATAAAACATATATAACTGTAAACTCCAAATGATCAAGTCCATTTAAATTGGCTAGCTAGACTATAAATTGGTGGATGTATACTATATATGGATACACATATAGAGCATATCAAAACATAACCAATCATTTAAAGACGTATTATTATTATTACATATACATTTTCTGACTCAAAACTTGCTTAAAAATCTCTATCTAAAATCTCTGTGTCATGTGAGGCTGAAAATCTGAAATTAGAGACTTAACACCTGCAGTGTAAACATAGCCTTCAGTTAACATGAAAGAAGACAAATGAAAAATGTAATGTGGTTTCTGATGTATGGATGGATGTACTGTACAGCAAAAGCAAAACAAATCACATAGGCAGCTGCTGTTGTAGAAATTCTTTACAAAACATTTGCTTTCATTTGGGATTTATCGTAGAAAAGGTTTCAGTCGTAGTCATCTGGACACTGTTTTCAGAATCAAGACGGGTTTTTTTCCATTTGGGATCATTATGCTATAAGAGCTATTCTAAAGTGTGACTTCAGTAAATAATAATTTACTTGACAACATGGGTGGTAATATTGTTGAAATTTGGCATTTAGAAAAAGCGTTGCTGAGTGATTGATGTACATATCATGTTTCACCCAGCAGTGCTCCCCAGAGGGAGAGGAAACCAGAGTAAGCTATATGTACCACTGTAATGCTGTAGTAGAAGAAAAGCTGCTCTTCAGTGGTTCATGAATGGTAGTCTCTTTGTAGCACAGGTCATAAATGATGTATGATGATGGATATTGTAAGAAAAATATACAAAGTAACTGATCATTTAAAATTCTGATATTTATTAGAAATAGCCATCTAGAAATACTATACAGAAAAAACAAAAAATGTAGTGGTACACTTTACATACTGACAATCTAAAATCATTTGAAGTAAGTGCTCGAGTCGCTGTTCTAGGTGTTATTCTTGGCTGACACGAAATTCCCGGTTGCGTTTACTGTTGTTAGCAATCCGGGAGATAACGTGTCATTGAGGAAAAACACCTTCTGCATCAGACTGCAACATCAGACAAACTAGAATTCAGTCATTACACTCCAATATATCCTGTCAAAAATGGCAGCACAGCATTAAACATAGGCCTTACTTGTGGTAGTTTCACTTTCCTTAACAATTTGAGAGAAACAAAACTGTAATGGACCATCTGAATTTGAAATAGTGAGCAGTTAGCACTGTCTTTTTTTAAGAATCAAAATGGGTAGACTATAAACTAAATAGGCTTTGGTTTTATACTTGTGGCTCAGTCAGCTTGAATGTGTATTTTTATTGTAGACACTTTTATACTGTTCAATACTATTACCTGCGTTTTACTGTTTTTAAATGTTGTTTGTTTTTTTCCCCCTGAATGGAACAATAAAGTTTTCAACAAAAATAATATTTCAGTTAATTTTCAGACAGAGGCAGACTTAAGAAATACATAGTAAGATGAAATTGAAAAGTGAGGATGATGCCCTGCGCAAGTATTTTCTTGTTGATAAAGTGCTCGACAACAGCCCGTCTGCTCAGGATGTGCTGTGCATTGTGGGATGGAAACGGACCCCATAACCAGCTGGAGCTCAGAATCACAGCTGCATTATGGGTTCCGTTACAATCCCACCCACCAAATAAAGCTTCAGCTCGGGGCTCAGGTCTGGTCAGGATAACACAGCTAAAAGAAAGGAAAAATTGTTATTAACAGGGAAAAAAGGTGAATTAACATTACATGAGTCGGACTAATCAACCAAAATGTTATGGTTTGATCTGCAAGCCCTGAAAGAATTTGAAACCATTTTTGCAATCAGTTCAGTTAGTCGCAGCTTTTCAAAGTAAGGAAAACTACGTAAGACAAGCAGACAAATGCACCTTTCCTCCTTTCAGTACAGCTTAACTATCTGTTACATGATTTCAACGACTTGCAAATGAGCGTTGTTTCCAATGACTGAGCAGCAGAAAGTTTAGTTGAATAATTCTATCACAATAATAACACATCAACTTCGTCTGGCTTGCTTTGTACTGTCCTCTCTGGTTTTTCAGTGCTGATACAACCTAATTTCAAATGATCAGTAATGATTCACATAGTCTGATGAAACCACAGATCTGTAAACTGTGGTATTAATTACATTTGAACTAAAATCTTTCTCCTTGAGTTATACAGTATATGTATATATAATGCTAAGCTAATAAGTGGACTGGAGAAAACACATTTTACTAACAAATGACTGGAACATGGTGGATGCTCTGAGAAAATATTATTTCGTTTCTTTCGTTTAGATTATAAATTATTTGCGTTACTTTTCATTTGTTTTATCAAACACTAACCCTTCATTTTTACTCCACCTTGCAGCAGCTGCTAGAAACAAAATGGTAGTGTTAACAGGTTTGAGGGAATCCAAGTTCACTGGATTGTGGTGTAACATAAAACAAGACAACCATTTAAAAATCATTCATCCACTCAGCTGTAACTTAGTGGTTTAAAACTCATTCTTGAGTGAAACCACAAAATTACAATGTAAGCAGAGTTAGCTTTTGCTCAAAGAAATCACTGAAAACAAATTGTAAATAACCAAAGCTTATTACGATAGCTTAAAGAAGAAAAAAAAGCTTATTATCAAACCTGATTGGATGTAAAATGATCCAGGCAATTACAGGATATAATGGCACTAAAGCCCCTGTATTCACAAAATGGGCTCTTGGGACTTGAAAATATGATATTCAACAAATTATTGCTCAATTTGTTTTAGATTTAAGCACATCAAAAACAAATACATTATAAATAATTTTATTTTATAATCCATTTTTAAGATACAGTTTTTGATTTGGTGTATTTATGGTTCAAATGTAAGCAAATTAGACACTTAAACTAACAGGCCTTTGGCCAAGAGAAAATAACGATATTAAGTCTATTTTCTGCATTTAAGTAAACCATAAATACAGCCAATCAACAGTTTTCTTGTGTTTGTTGGTCAGACCATATTTTAAAAATGTGTATCTAAGCAACTAATAAAAGCTTAGAATAGAGATTAGGTTAATCTTTAAGGAAATACTGCTACATTTTTTGCATTGAGTCCCCTTAAAAGTGTAGTCGTAAAGTCCAACACTGGTCTTGTTAATAGCTTACTCTACTATAACACTCTGGATGAGGAGGAGCGGCAGCAAAATGACAATATCTGTCCCAACCTTACAGCTCCTTTTAAGATGCAGGAATCAAAACGAACTAAAGAAATGAAAAACAAGGTTTTAAAAACAAGCAGATTTTGAAGATTTCTACAACTGAAACATGTTAGCTTTACCAAATTTTCTTCAAGACTGTCCATTAAATATTGGAGTAGGGAATGTTACTTACAAATAGCCCTTTGTAGAGGTGCCTCATCTTGAAAAACCTGTTGTGTATCATGTGTTGAGAAACAGAAAAAAAAAGATAGCAAGCAAGACGAGGCACAAGAGGTCAGCTTGACAAGGAAGAGCTGATAGAACGATAAAAGGAAGGAGAGAGCTGACAAAAAATTAAGGAAGAGATTTACATCGTCGGGCTCTTCCTGTGGAGCTTAAAATAGGTTTTAGACCCTGATTTAAAGCTGCATTAACTTCTCATGTCCTCAAAAGCCCTGAAAATGAAATCTAACCCCTATAAGATAAGAGGCAGTTGGTGAAAGAAAGAGAGGATTTGGATAAAATGACAGGCTGAAACATGCTTTCATTTTGTCATCTGTACTTAAACCCTTGATAAGAAAGCTTGAAGGCTCTTTAGCTTTCTAACAATGGAATGAATGATGGAACAAACACATTCATTACAAGCAGTAAAACAAAATTTTAGGGAAAGAATACATGTACAAAGTTTAAAGGTAAATCAAATCAGGAGAAAGAGAGAGGTGGAATGAGCACTGGCACTTAACAAAGCCAACAGAGTGAAAGCAAAGTGAAAGTACAAGGAACTGCCAAAAACACACCAGTATAAATTATTCACAGTGATGATAAAGTTAGAAAAATAGTGTCTAAAAGTTCTCACCTCTCAGAGCAGTGCGTCCTCCTCTGTAGTCCCATTTGCCAACAGCACTGGAGTCCAAACTTCCTCTTTAAATACTCTAGAGATTCATTTCACTTTCACTTCTCCTGATCAGACAAAACTCCTCCTTTACTTCCTTTATCCACTCCCTCCCTGTCTCCTCTCCCTGCTGGAGAGAGACAACAGTTACTACCTTGCCTTTTTAAAATGTTCTTTATTTCAGATACACTCTAGGTGAACATAAATGCTTATTTTTGTAATTTTACCTGCTTATTTGTCAAGAACAAGCAATCAGTTGTCATGTGAAGTTAGATTTATTTTGTTGTCTTTCAGTTTATTTATTAAACCTGAATTGATTAGGTATATATTTGAATTAAAGGTTATATTCAAACATTTATATACTCTTGTTTTATATCTTAAGGACAGACAAGTGAAGTAAAATCATTTAATTATGTCAACTAATCCCAGTTTGTCTTAATGGTTTTGTGTTATGATGGAAATGTATTTATTTTAGATGGTGTATACAGTATGTGCACCTTGACTGATTTACTGTTGTATTCAGTATTTTTCTCAGTTTTGCCAGTTGTTACATGTCTGTCCTAGGTAACATCAAGATTTAAACCTATTTAACTAACATTTTATACAGGGTCAGTTTACTCAAAAAGTAGTTTTGGTTTTATCTGCTGAGGTTTTATAAATTTGAAATACAGAAACAAATGACAAAACAGACCCCACTGTGAAGATTTCACTGGAAATACTTGATTTCTAAAAAACTGTTGACGGTGTGTTCAGTGAATTATCCTGACTAACGAGGACGCTGCTTTTGGAAAGAGATGTTGGTGTTACATTTTTCTACATGTAATCTGTCAGTGCTGTAAGCGCCACAAACAAAAGTCAAGTGATGATATCTCAAAACCTGGACAAATAAAACCAAGTCTATCTATGTGTGGCTAGATAACATGGGAGGTAAGTGAGAAAAATTTTGTTTTTTGTAATGTGGGTGAACCAGCCCTAACAATTTGTTTTTATTTGCTGCGACTGAAGCTCCTCGCTGCTTTGTTGACTTTTTAGCCCTGTGTACAATGCATTTTTGTAGATGTGCTTTTCTTTCTTTTTTTAGTGCCCAGTTTTTCATTCTTTACCCAAAATTTTCACTGTATTATTAAGAAAATTATATTTATAAAGTTACATAGTTCTCTCCAGAAAACCAGCTTGGAAATTTCATATAAAATCAGGTTCTAATAGTATTCATGTAGTTTTGGTCCAATTCTGCCTTTGGTGTTGTTTATGTAGAATGTTTTTTGATCTCAAACTTAAGCCTGTGTGGGTACTTTATTTGCTAGGATTGCCTCGAAAACTTATTTTTTTACCTTAAATTTTCTCTACACACTGTAGACAATCTCATTTTTGAAATACATTTTCTAAATTGTAAGGCACAGTTTGTCTGCCTTTAGATATGTGGCATACTAAAACCACCCATTATCATTAGGAGTAGTAGTAATAGTTTTTCTAGTGCTGGTTAAAGGTATAGTAATAGTAGCAGTAATGCACTGACATTAATACTATTCATGATCATAGTAGTGACAGCAGCAAGATCAGAGGTAGTAACAGCAGTGGTTCCCAGTAAGATTTAATTTGGTGATTTGCACATCAAAAGTAATGTAGTTGTTCAGGTATAAAATAGGCTAAATTTGGTTGAAAAGTGAGTTTTTGTGTAGGTTACATATCATGGTTGCACTCACTGCAATACTTGACATAATTGTGCAATATTCTGTGTTAATACTGCTGTGCAATATACTCATTTCAGTTTAAAATTTCCAGATTCATTGATATTTATTCATACTTCTATTACTACTGTGCAATATCCACCATCTTATTATAATCTCAATATGCTACACTTAACAGTTCATGCAGTATTACTTACTACTTGTATTATTACATTGTATTATTATACCGTACATATTTATCATCAACCGGTAAATCCACTTTGTACTTTACATTTATTTTAATTTTATACTTATACCCACTTGGTACTTAATTTATCTGACCTGTATTATAGTGTATTATATTTTTTACTTAGTACTTCTATTCCTGTGTGCACTGACGTGATAGTGAGCTGCTGTAACAAAAGAGTTTCCCCTCTGGGATCAATTTCTGATTCTGATTCTGAATCACATGTAAAACCCTGCTCTTTCAGTTGTGCTAATTGAGACCTGTAAACTGACTCTATCCTTAATTAGAAACATCTGCATGTGGCATGATATGAGACAGGTGTGACCAACAGAGTGTGACTGGAGGAGTCCCATCAGTCCCTTTAGGTTTCAGCCTGGAAAGTCCGGTGGATTTGGCCACTACCTGATCCTCCCTGGAGACCTCCAGCAGGCAGAAGGAAAGTTAGATACATGGAGAGAAGGTGGCTGCTTGTTCTCCGATGGAGGAAACCTGAGTATCACTCCTATCCTTGAATGTACTCCAGTAATTAACAGTTTAGCAGTAAGTCAGTATGTTATCTGACTGGATAGACTTGAAACAAATTGGGTGTCTACTTCTCTAAAGTGAATACTGAAATAAATTCCACGTTGCAGACTTTTAGTCATAAGTGTACAAATGTTGTTTCTGTGTTAACCTTAGCTTCTTAAGGAAACTCCATTCCTTTAAAGGCTCACTTTACAGTTTTTTTTGTACCAAGTGAAATTACCAAGATGCAAACTGTTAACCATTTGCATGTAATGCATTCATTGACTATTTTCATACAATTTGGTAAGTTTATTTCACAGGGCCCCTAGTTTCCTAATCTTTTCCTAAAAACCTGATATGTAGTTAGTAATTGATAGTGCAGCCTAGAGAATCTTTTAGTCCGTGTGCAGCAGGTTAGCTGAATATGTAAAATTAAAGATGTAAAATTATAAAAAATAAAAAATTCTTGTAAAAAAAAAATAGTGTTTCCTAAAAGTTAATAAGAAAGCATGACCAAATAGTATGTGTCAGTTTGACCAAATTCACTGTCCTTAATTTTCGTATGTTTGATGGTCTGGAACTTAAGCCAGTGCTGTAATTGTTGGGTCTGCCTTCAAAAATACTATATATTTGATAATTAAATGGATGGCAGTCACATTTCCTTATAAACTGCAAGTTAAATGACAGCATTGTCTCCTCTGTTCAGATGAACAGAAACTAGATCTGTTGGTAGTTGTGTTTCTCATTAGACACCACAAGCTGCAGCACATCTTCCTTTGCAGGTAACATGAGAACTAGAGGGTGACATGGGAGTGTATTTTCACTCCTGTCCTATCCCGCTCCCACAAAAATACTCCTGTCCCAGTCCCATGACAGAGTCAAAAAAAAAAAAAAAAAAATCCTGTCCCGTCCCAATGCCGGAAGAATAACTCCTGTCCCAACCCGTTCCCGATTTTAAAAAAAAAAAAAAAAAAAAAAATACTCATTAGTGTTTATTCATATTACAACTGCATATTTATATATGAAAACGGACCTATGATTCCTGGTCCTGCCCGCTCCCGTCTCATCCCAGTCCCATGATTAATAGTGAAATTGACTCCCATCCCACAGGATTCCCGAAAAAATCTCAGCCTCTGAGAACCAGGCGATATAAACTTGCATCAACTTGCAGTTGATAAAATGTCTCAGCATTGTATTATCAATTATTAGGATATTTATTTGAAACAGGAGATGTTCAAAATGTCTCAAACTACTAGATATACACCAATCTTAATCCTTAATCCAAATTATAGTTGTACAATTGACAGCAGCTCGTGGAAAAAAACAAGCTTTATTATTGGATAACTTTTTTTGCCTTACAGTTTTTCTCCATTGGTTTGGCTCATTTTTTGAAACAGAAATTACATTCTCAAAACTTAATTTTTAATTTGGCAAAACAGTCTTAGAGTTCAGCACAACACTATAGCTCACTTGGAAAAGCTCATATCTCTACCAAAACTGTTCACTCATGGTTCAAAACTAAATTCCTTTTCCATATAAAGAGTCAGTGCCACAGAAATGGCAAAGATCCTTCTCAATTGCTTTGGCTCATTTCTCAAAACAGACCGGACATTCTCAACAGTCTCTGTGCTTTTGTCAAACTAATGTGGATGGTTCGGCACAACACCATGGTTTACCTGCAAAAGCTCATACCTCTCCTAAAACATTTTACTCATGTGTCAAAACTAAATTTCCTTCTCATTTAAACAATCAGTGCCCCCAAAAGGCTTCGTCCCTCTGGCATTGTGTAAGCACTGCAAGTCAAAATGTTTAGATGTTTTGTCACTGTGGCACAATGGTTACTGTACTGTTTTTTTGTCTAGCTAACAGAATACAATGGTGTAAATAAAACTGAAAAAAGAAATATGATTTTAGGGTAAGAGTAGCCTCCAAGGTTTGACATCACACATTGCACCCATACTGCCAAGGAAATTGTAACCATTTTTATTCACACAAGAAAAAAGAAAAAAGTAAAAAGAAAATTTATAGAGCATAATATACTGTAATATAAACAAATAAAATTATATGCAGCCTACAGTGCTGTAAAGAAAGGTTCTTTACTGGTCGCTGTCCTCACACTCCCTCTCCTGGCCACCGTCCTCAACCTCATGGCCATCCACACGCTGCTGTCCGTCTGGCCACAGATTCTCGTCCACATCACAGCGTATATTCTCCCTTGCGATGCAACGTGGGAAGAAACGACGTGCATGTCTCAACCATCCCCTACAGTTATCACCTGTAATATCGTCACACGCTGCATCCATTGCATGGAGCAGGGACCTCTGATCGTGAGCCCTACGCTCATACACTCTCCACCTCCAAGTGGAGAAAAACTCCTCAATAGGATTGAGGAAAGGAGAGTAAGGTGGTAGGAAAACCATGACCATCCTTGGATGAGTCGTGAACCAGGCCCTGATGAGCGGGCCACGGTGAAAATTCACATTGTCCCATACAATAACATATTGTGGTAATTGAGGCCCTATGAGACCTCTCTCATTTTCAGGGACCAAATCAAAATGAAGGCGGCCCAAGAAGATGAGGAGCTTCTGTGTATTGTATGGGCCAAGACACCATTCTCAGATATGGCAGCACACATGGTTATATTGACCCCTCACTGGCCTGGAACATCCACCGTGACCCGGTGGCCAATAATATCACGGCCACGATTTCGACCCTTGGCCAGGTTGAAGCCAGCTTCATCCACAAACATGAGGATGTGAGGGGTCTCGTTTCCTTCCAATGTCATTATTCTCTACAATGGTGTAAAAAAATAAATCATCAAATCAGTCATACAGAAGCGTCATACACTACAGTTACAGACAATTACACAGGAATGTTCTATGTTTTCCACAAGTTCAATATACTACTGGCCACTACTCCAGTGGTTCCAAACCTGAGGTACTTGTACCCCTATGCAGAGGTACAACAGGGGGTATTTGACTGAAAGGAGTGGGGGAAAATCATCAATGACTAGACTTACTGAAATGTTACAGTAAAACCCACAGTATTAGATAGATTTACATGGGAGGCACCTTTCTTATTGTATGTTATATTCTTCAAAATAAGGATTATAATGATAATTGCATCATACAGTAAGCTGCCGTTTTTAGGCAAAATGTTGAAGTCAGATAAGTCAAGTACTTTCATACCTGGATTACCTAGATACACAAATCAGGTAAAGTGGGTACTGGAGCCGAAAAAGTTTGGGAACCACTGCTTAATTGTAAAAAGGTTATAATGATGGACAACCAGTAACCGACTTACTTGTACATACTGGTACCGCAGCTCTTTCACTCTATCAGAGTTCCTCTCAAATGGTACCCTGTAAATTTGCTTTATTGTCATCTCATGCTTTTTCAATATCCGGTCTATTGTGGAGATGCTTATAGAGTTGACATTTTGGAATATGGCATTGTCTTGTAGGATTGCAGCGCGGATCTCTCTCAATGTGATGGCATTATTTGCCAACACCATGTTACAGATCTCTTGTTCACTAAGAAATTTTCTTCTGCCACCCGTGCAAGGTTGTCGTCCAATCCTAGACATGGAATTCAAAGGACACTTCATTCGTAATGTATACCTTATGTATTCCTTACAGAATGAGTTACCTATGCAATTGTATTGTTGTTTTACTTACAGTAACTTTACCACAATTCTAATGCATCACTGCACAGTGACTGGAATACTACTGTAAACTGTATCATCAATACTGTAGAAAATAAACTATTCCATAGTTTATTTTCTCCAATGTTTTTCTAGTCATTTTTAGCATCATAATAGGAATAGGTAAATGTGTAAATAAATATATTTCTTGGTCTATGCACAGTGTCCTGTCCTATACAACATATAATTCCATCATTGACTGACAACACACCTGTTTTCCCTGCAAAAGGTTTGGATGATGGAGGAGACTGTAGAGCGAGGCACATTATGCTGCACTCGACGACCTGCCTCCGCCATTTTGAGGCCATGGTTGATGACATGGTCTATAATTGTGGCCCGAATTTCATCCAGGACAGCATGGTGTCTTTGTTCTCCTTTGCCTCTTCCCCCTATTCCACCCTTACTCATCTTCCTCTTCTCCTTCCTCGAGCAGGTAGCTGCCCTTGTTCATTTACTTGGCCAGGTGCCTCCATGTTCAGAAACTGTACTGGTCCTGCATGGTCAAGCTCTTTACATACATGTTTGGCAGCATTCACAGTCATGGACAGCACCTGTCAGGTAACTAAACATTGTTTGATTGGTCATCTAAGATGTGTGAAACTCCTTCATTAGTCAAGTTCTAGTTTCACCTGACTGTCAATTGCTGTAATAATTTATCAAATGTTCCAATGATTCATATATGGTATTCATGGTATTATGTTCTTGAGTAATTTTGACAATTGAACAAACTATTGTGCGTGTGATGACTTATACAATGAAATGACGCTGACACGTTTTGGAGCAAACAATCAGACTGAGAATTGACAATCAGTTTAGATCAAGATCTATTCACTTGGAAATTGTGCTAAATGTAGGCTACCTGTACTTAATCATTTGCAAAGATGTACTGAGACATTGAGACATGTACATAGACATTTGCAATTTGCAAAATGAATGAGAAATTCAATTCTGTTGTGAACAATTGCCAAGTGGTTTAGAGGTTTGTCCATGTAGTTTTGAGAATGTAATTTCTGTTTCAAGAAATGAGCCAAACCAATAGAGAAAAACTGTAAAATGGACACCAGACATTTTATTTTAAATCACAACATGAAAGGCATCAGAGTCAATCACAATCTCAATCACACGTGCACTGATTGATAAATGCTTAGTTCCCCTCCTTCACATACACAAACAGCTATGCTAAACACAAACAATGCATAGATGACACTGGCAGGAAGACTGATGGATTCTTGGAAGAATATAGTATGTGTGTGTGTGAGAGAGAGATCTTTAAAAGACTAATTTGTATGAGAAGTTAGTTGTGCGTGTGTAGAGTATGAATAGAGGAAGGTCTGGCAAATAGTATGTTTGCATAATGTGTCTGTTGGAAGGATTCTTCATCTGTAGGCTGAACGGCTGGCTTCTTCTCAAAACAGACGTTTCTCGTAACTGTGGGAGAAAGAAGAGTTGGTCAGCAAGGAAAAGATTACACAACTATCCATGATGCTCCCTGAGGTTTCCTGTTAAAACTGACTGGAGACGCTAAAGAGGACATTTAACTGAAGGCTTGTATGGTTGGGGGCGAGACAGAACTTTTAAAAGATGATGCATGGTGTATCTACTTAGTTGAGCGGATCTGTACTGAAGAAACACCAGTTTGTTACATTGTGTGTGTGTACCTGTGCAGGCTGTGGACTCCACCCTCCATTTGAGCTGACGTTGTTCTCTTTTCAAATTTCAGATCTCCAGAATACATCATGGCTCTGCCGGAAGAAAAGAAATGCCTTTACACACAACACCAGATATCAAGGGGAAGAAATACAGTTCTGCCCAAGGGGAAGAATATAGTGTGACACAAACCGCGGGCAAGTACCAAGGCTAAAGCTGTGTCCCAAATCCATACTAATCATCATAGTATACTGTTTTAGCAGTTAGTATGCAAAAAAGAAACTTAACTTTGTTAACCGCTTTATACTAATAGGAAATGACATGTGCAAAGTCAGACATCCATCAAACTGCGACTTGAAAGGTCACTTCCTCTTAACCTTCACAGACAGACAGCAAAATATGCCTCAAGATTCATTACTTACTTTTTCATTTTTGTTTTACGGTGTCCATCGTCTTAGCATGCTAACATTTGCTTATTAGCACTAAACAGCTGAGGCCGATGGGAATGTGATTAGTTTTGCAGGTATTTGGTCATAAACCAAATTATGAAAAGTCAGGGGATCACCAAAGTTATTACAATTCATCATGAGGGGGTCATGAATATCAAATCTCTAATCTGCCAAATTTCATGTCAATCCATCCAATAGGTGAGAGATTTCAGTATGGACCAAAGTAGTGGACCAATTGACTGACATTGCCATCCCAAGATAAACGCTTCGAGTAGTCGGAAGACTAGAAAGGCGCTATACAAGTACAGTTCATTTACCAAGAGCCACACCACTGTTGTGGTTAAAAACGGTAAGAAAGAAATACTGCAGAGCGACCCTAGTAGTCATATGGCAGAAAAAAATATTGATGTGGAAGCCTGTGCACATGAATTGATAAACAGTCTGCTCTGTTTTGCAGTCCATGCACACAGATTAATAAACTGTAAGGGGAAAAATTATTTCAAGGAGCACTCACTTATAAAAGTGAGAATAATATAAAATCCATCCTGTATGCAGCACATAATAGACTGATCATCAGCCAGTCAGATCTGTGTACAAATTAGACACTGTACAAATCTGTTAGATTGTTAACGCATGATTTATAGTGAGGATAAAGAATACAGGCCAAAAGAGCTATTTTGACATACCACTTGTGATTTAAAAATCAAAAACAGTTCAACACTTCTGTAACTTGCTTAATGTCAAGTATACTATGTGCAGCAAACAATATATTAAACGTACTGGCCACTTTATTAGGCACACTTGTAATATCTAATGCAATCCAATACAACTGTTTTGCCATAAAATCTACTTTCGTGATGTCTATAAAGTTCAGTTTTTTTGTTGACATCGCCATAGAGATCTTAGTTTAATCATGTTTTAGCACTGAGGTCAAGGTCAGTGGTGGTGTTTTACTGGACTGCCCGGATGTTTCTAATATTCTGCCGCCCTTAGGTATGTGAATAAGGAAGAAACACCTCAACATAATGTAGTCCAGTAAAACACAACACACAACTTTAACTATGACCTCAATAATAAACATTGAATTGACACATTTCCGACAATGTCACCAAAAACTGAACATTATAAACTTCATAAAAGGTAGAATGTATGGCAGAGCTGTACTGTATTGACTTGCAATTGATTTTACAGGTGAACCTAATAAAAGTGGACATTGAGTGTACTTTAACCATTTTTCTGACACCAGTTAAGTCTATGCATTCATGAAGCTTATACTGTATATAACAATTAAATACTGCATTACATGAGAATTATCATTCCCACTTTTATTCTGAAGGCCAGATGGAAAAATCCCCTTACATTTTACAGTTCTGTGTGCGCGTATTTACATAAATTATTTTTTTCTTCTGTGACCCCTCAAGGGCTCAGTAGAAGGCAGTTTTACACAATTATCTGTGTGTGTTTTTACCTGAGCTGTGTGAGGCTCTTGGATCCGATGTCCTGACAGGAGTGCTGAATGCCAGCCAGCAGGTAGGGAACAAACTTGTGGATGGAGCCTTTGTCCTGCACTGCTCCAGAAACACCCTGAGCAACTTTAATCTTATCACTCTCACTGTGAGGGCAGAGGAGGGGAAAAATAGTGAATCATATGATGGGGTTAGTGGCATAGAAAGAGTGCACACTTATGAGGTATCTAAAACTGACATTTAAAGCAGATGATCTTGTGCAACCTGTATACTGCCAACTTGTGGCTAAAGATTTGATCCATAGGTGAATAAATTAAAGCAGTTTGTCTTTTGAAAACTCTTCCCAAGAATTGGCATGATGGTGAGACTAGGCTATACAGTGTAGCAGTAGAAGTAAAAATAATAATAATAATAATAATAATACTTTATTTACTGTATATATCACCTTTCAAAAACAATGTCAATAAGATAAGATATAAAACAAGATAAAATAATAAAAAAATAATTAAAATAGTTAAAACAAATACAATCAGTTAAGAAAAAAACATTAAGATAAAGGGAGTTTTAAGAGGAGATTTAAAAGGTGGGGTATGTGATTCTAATCCACTACGTCTTTTTGTCAAATTCAGCAAATCTCCTCACGGTCGTTCAGTGTGTGGGCTGAAAGAAAAAAACAAACAAACAAACAAAAAAAAAAAACGTGTTTTTTCACTATTCCAGCCTTGATTTATGTGTCAGGTAATGTTAAATGACTTGCCCATGGACATTCAGCTTACTTTCTAGTTTGCCAAGATATGCTGTTACTGTGATGTTAGCAGGAGAGTTGAGAGTATCACTGTCTGGAGCTGGTGTGCTGGCTCTGGGAAACTGTCCCGTCCTCTCTGGCTGTTAGCTTCACAGCAGCAATTGTAGGGACAGTGCTAACCCACAACCTAGCTAACGTTAGTTATATTACTTGCTGTGTCGTTGTTCACTCTATATCATGGTATTTGTCATGGTATTGGATTTCTCCAGAATTGCATACCCCACCTTTAAAAGAGGACACCGAGTTTGCCTGCCTGAGATCCACAGGGAGGGAGCTCCACATCTGAGCAGCCCATCACCTTTAGTGACAAGTTGAGATTTTGGAAACATTTGTAGCGCCCTGCCGGAGGATCTTAAGCAGCGATCAGGCTCATAGGGAGTTAGCAGATGACAGATATAGGCCGGAGCCTGACCATTCAAGGCTTTAAAAACAAGCTGTAAAATCAATTCTAAAACTCCCAGGTAACCAGTGAAGGCCAAGGATTGGTCTGATGTGGTCACTTCTCTTAGTAAGAGTTAAAATAGTAGTGTAGAAGGGAACAGTGCTTTCATTTGTTTATTGATATTTATTAATACTTATATTACTGCTGTGCAATATCCACTGGCTAATAATCTGGTTAATCTGCTACACTTAACTTGACAGTACTCATTATTGCGCTATTACTTATATTATTACATTGTATTATACCGTACTATACTTATCAACCTGTAAATCCACTTTTGTACTTTACACTTATTTTAGCTTTTATATTTTATATCCACATTTGTGCTTAATTTATCTTAGCTGTATTATAGTGTATTATATTTTGATTTGCACATCTCTTATTCTTTACTAGAAATAATTGTCTCGTTGCGGATTTATTTTATTATTATTTCCATTTCTATTCTATTAGTACTTCTATTCCTGTGTGCACTGACGTGATAGTGAGCAGCTGTAACAAAAGAGTTTCCCCTCGGGGACCAATAAAGTATTTCTGATTCTGATTCCCCCCCCCTCTTTTGGGGTAAGACCTAACTATAAACTCAGGTCAATTTGAATGATACAGTCTGTTATGACAGTTTCTCCTTGTTTTTGTGTTTCTGTACCTGAAGTATCTAGTCTGGGAGCCCAGGTTTTTGTCCATGGCATCCAGGGAACCCATGCCACGGTATTTCTTCAGCCTGATGCCGTCAGAGAAGAAATATTCACCAGGAGCTTCACTGGTGGCAGCCAGCAGAGAGCCCATCATCACTGGACACACACACACACACACACAGAGAGAGAGAGAGAGAGAGAGAGACAGACAGACAGACAGACAGAAACAGACAAGACAGACACACAGAGAGAGAGAGAGAGAGAGAGAGAGAGAGAGAGAGAGAGAGAGAGAGAGAGAGAGAGAGAGAGAGAGAGAGAGAGAGACAAGACAGACAGACACAGAGAAAGAGAGAGGTTAGTAAGTGGAAGTTAAGCTAGAGGGCTGGAAATTTGATGACTACTGAAAGGCTTAAATGGTGTGAAAGTGGGGAAAAAGTTGTCTTTTTGCTTTTTTTCCCTCTTTTCAGTGTAATCATGGTTTCACACCAATGCAGTAAACAACATAATCTAAACCTGAAAATCTACTGTTCAAATTAAAATCATCTCCGTAACATGGATTTGAAAAAACAAATACTATAGATCTTGTAATCAAACCTGAAATAAAATAGTTGACTCTGAAACACTCATCTATCCATACCTGTGGATGCTCCCAGTGCCAGGGCTTTGGCAATGTGCCCAACAGTCTGGATGCCGCCATCAGCGATGACCGGCACACCGAAACGCCTGGCATACTCTGATACCTTATAGACAGCTGTAGCCTGGGGTCTGCCGCATGCCAGCACTGAAAGGAGGAAAAAGAGACAGAGAAGGTTTAAATGATGTAAGAAAATGTGTACAGCTGTAGAAGTTAGTCACGATGAGACTAGAAACACGTAGATGACTGTTGGCTAAATAGTCTTTTACTATTATACCAACCCCTCACCTACCAGAGAATACACAACTGAAGCTCGCAAAAGGCTAACACAGCTCACAAC